>NC_091198.1:30185360-30282860 GCF_040958095.1 Procambarus clarkii
TAAAGCGTTGGTGTTCGGCTGTTTCAAAAGCTAGGGGCAGGGCCTCGTCACATAAACAAAAAAAGAGAGAAAAGTTTGTCCTTTCGTCTGTGGTAAGGTAATGGGAAGACACACAAAACACAAGTATATAAACAATGAAATTTTAATTACTTTAGAAAAACAAGACATGAATAAAGGCAATCTCACAAAAATATGCAGGATAAGTCAACAAACAAAATAACATGAATAATCACTGGCAAATGAAAAGTTACGCTAAGACAAGTAAGGTACAGTGATAGCAAAATAAAATATGAGTGCTGGAATACTATCTTCGAGCTGCCACCTCCCTTAGTACACGAAAGCCAAGGCTTAGTCTACCAGCGAGAGATGTCAACTGCATGGAGCACTGAGATATTCTGACGAGACTGGCGCGCTGCAGCCCAGACGTCGACTTGTGGTGGTGGGGGAGGGCAGGGGCGACGAGACACCAGCCAATCAGCAACAGGCAGGCAGAGGATGAGCAGTTAGCTGGTTACGGCGGTGGCCAGGTGTGCTGGGTACGATTTGCTCTCTGGGCAAAACGTTTAGCGATACTTGGTGAACGTATCTTGTATATAGTATCTTGTATTTTGACGCAATTATGTAGGGAAGAGCAGGCTCAATCTCTCTTGAAAGAGATTATCGTCACAACTCTTCCCCGAAGCCTGCGGTTCTGGAAGAAGTTACGTCTTCATGTGGTGGAGTAATAGTTGGAGTTGCTTCTACTCCATAGACTCTGGAGAGGGCGTCGGCTATGATGTTGTCAGAACCCTTGATATAGCGGATCTCCAGGTTGAAATCTTGCAGATATAAAGCCCATCGTAGAAGACGCTGGTTAGTGAATTGGGCTTGATGTAAGAATCGGAGGGATTGTGGTCTGAGAAGATGGTGGTAGACCTAGCACCTTGTAGGTATGGAGCAAAGTGCTGGAGATTCAGGACGATGGAGAGTAGCTCCTTTTCAATAGTGCTGTAGTTCCTCTGGTGGGGTTTCAACTTGTAGCTGTAGTAGCTGACAGGTAGAACCTCCTCGGCTCGTTGCTGCATCAGGACACCACCGATGCCGGTACCACTGGCGTCGACATGAAGGACGAAAGGCTTGGTGATATCTGGCGAGGCGAGAATGGGATTAGAACAGAGGAGGAATTTGAGTTGTTCGAAAGGAACGGTTTGCTGCATGGTCCAATAATACCGTTGCTTGGGACTGGTTAAAATGATTAATGGTGTGGCGACTGTACTAAAATTTCTCACAAACCTACGGTAGTAGGAGGCAAGACCAAGGAAGCGCAGGAGCTGCTTCCTGGTGGTAGGCTGTGGATAATGCTGGATGGCTTGAGTGTGTGTGTCTAACGGAGCTAGGCTGCCACTCCCAATTACATGACCCAGATAACGCACTTTACCTTTGGCGAAGGTGGACTTGCCCAGGTTGATGGTGAGGCCGGCTGTCAGGAGCTTGGCGAACAGTCGTTGCAGCTGGAGCAGATGTTCGCTCCAGGTGTTGGATGCTACGACGATATCATCCAAATAGGCGTAGGTGTTATCCAAGCCCTGGATGACGTGGTTGACAGCTCTCTGAAAGGTGGCCGGGGCATTACATAGTCAGAAAGGAAGGCGTTCATATCTGAAAAGTCCAAAGGGAGTGATAAAGGCAGATATTTCTTTGGCTCGCTCTGTTAGACACACTTGGTAATACCCCTTAAGCAAGTCCACTTGGGACAAGTACTGGGCATTACCAATGACGTCAAGAATGTCATCTATCCTTGGCAAGGGGTATGCATCCTTGACAGTCACATTATTTAACTTACGGAAATCCGTGCACAGTCTCACCTTACCTTAGGGTTTTGGCACCAAGATACAGGGTGAGGCCCAGGGGGACTCACAAGGTGTAGCCAGTCCATGATCCAAGAGGTACTGCACCTCAGCACGCATGACTTCCTTCTTGCTAGGGCTGATTCGGTAGAAGGGTTGACGAATCGGCCGGGTGTCAGGGAGCAGTTGGATGTCGTGCTGGGTAATATTACACTCTTGGGGATCATCTCGGAACAACTCTTGATGTTCTTTGAAGATCTTGATGAGAGGTGCGCTATGATTGTCCTGAAAATAGTTGGGAAGATCAGTTAGGATTTCCGAATTAGAAAGCGCTGACTCCTTGTCAGTGCTTTCGGGAGGAGAAGCAGGGAAGGTCTCACTGTGGATGTATGGCTCTTTAAAGGAAGAGTAGGTTATCATGACAGTGGGAGGAGTACCGTTATATAGCTTCAGGAGGTTGACGTGGGACAACTGGGTCTTCCGCCGCCTATCTGGAGTCTCTAGAACGTAGTTATGGTTGTTTCTGCACTCCTTGATGCGGTAGGGTCCTGAAAACCTGTTTTGTAAAGGAGAACCTGGGATAGGGAAATAAGGAAGTACGAAGTCTCCCGGTTTAAATTTCCTTACTTTGCTGGTCTGGTCGTAATGAGTCTTCATCCTCTCCTGTGCTTTCAATAGATTATCTTGGGCAAAACTGCGGACCCTCTCTAGAATGTTTTGTAGGTTTTGAAGAAACTGGGGCACATTCTGATGCTCACTGAAGGTGGCATCACATAGAGAGTCTTTGAAAGCTTTGAGAGGAGGACGGCACTTACGTCCGTAGAGCATCTCATAAGGAGATACTCCTAGAGACTCATTGGGAAAACTTCTATAGATGCACATTATCAGGTCAATTTGCTTATCCCAATCCTTAGAGGTTTCATTACAAAACTTCTTCAGGAGTGCTTTAATAGTCTGATGACTACGCTCAAGAGAACCCTGTGAAGCAGGATGATAGGGGCTGGACAATACCTGTTTGATGTTGAACTCTTCCAGTGTCATCTTGAAGAGAGGACTTCACTGGTGAAGTTGGTGCCACAGTCGCTCTGAACCTCCCTTTTAAATCCATACTGGGTGAAGATCTTCAATAAGTGTTTCACAACCGTAGCAGCCGTAATGTTCTTTACTGGAACTGCTATGGGGAATCTGGTGGTAGGACACAGGATGGTTAAGATATAGGCGTTACCTGAACTGGTCCGAGGTAAAGGACCAACACAGTCTATAATAAGTCTGTGGAAAGGTTCCGCAGGCACCTGTATGGGAGTCAATGGTGCTCTGGGAATAGAGATGTTCGGTTTACCTGCCATCTGACATGTATGACACTGTTTGACGCTATTTACCATACCTGGCCAGTAGTAGTCTTGACGGATTCCATGGTAAGTCTTGTTAAATCCGTAGTGGGAGAGTGCTCCGTGGGCCAGGTGTAGAATAGTGGGCCGCAGACTGGCAGGAATCACTAGTTGTTCGACGTTGGCCCAATCGTCCTCCTCCTTCAGTTTACTGGGTCTATATCTGCGGTAGAGCAACTCGTTCTCTAGGAAGAACCCAGGAATACTGTCAGGTTGAGTCTCAGCCTTGAAAAATAATGGTGTCAAGGTAAGATCTTCCCTCTGTAACTTACGGAACTCCAACTTGGTCAGATTCGGGGGTAGTTTCTGAGGGTCTTGAGGGACAGCGATAGCAGTAGAGTCAGCTGGCTGTGGTCGTGCGGCTTGTGCACGGGTGGTCACTAAAACCGGAGGAGAAACTTCATCACTCTCTTGAACCTTTGCTGGAACATACTCAAAAATGGGATTATCCATCACAGAGGTACACACCTGGGATTTGTCCATGACGATCAGGTTGGTCGGTTGCAGGTCTTCTGCCAAGTCGTTGCCCAGGAGAAGATGCACTCCAGGCATGGGAAAAGGCTTTTCCCTGATGGCGACTTGGACTTCTCCGGTCACGAAGGGACAATCCAGGTGGACTCTGGCGAGAGGATAAGGAGTGGTAGCAGTGAGGTCAGTGATGAAGACAGTTTCTCCGGTGTAGGCGATGTTAGGCACAGCCGACTTCAAAATATTCGATTGAAGAGCCGCTGTGTCCCTCAAGATCTTCAGTTTGAAACGTCCCTCCGGATTTGAACCGTTGGCAGAGACAGTTCCAGTATACAGGTGTTTACTGAAAAGAGAAAGAACACCAACATTCATCACAGGCTTATCGGACTTAGGAGGAGTCTGTTTGGGTTTTGGCGTTTCGGTGGTTCCTTTGTATTGAGACTTACCACATTTATCTATGGTATGTCCATAGAGTCTACAATACTTACAGTACAATTGCGAGCCAGCTTGATCGGTACTCACTTTCTCGTAACTGTACCAAGACTTCTTACTGGAAGATGGTTCTGGTGTCAGCCGGTGGATGAGGCTGTAAGTGTCAGCCGACTTAGCACTCTTTAGGTAGTCGGTTTCTTCTTTATCTGCTAAATATAGACGGACAGGAGGCGGCACACGCCTCAAGAATTCTTCAACTAGCATGAGGTTGACGAGTTCTGCAAAGGTAGAGACATGTGCTGCTTCCAGCCATTTCATAAAATATCTCCTTTTGGTACTAGCAAACTCGAGAAAGGTAGTGGTACTTGCCTTCAGGTGGTCACGGAAATTCCTTCTATAACTTTCGGTGGAGAGAAGGTAGGCGTCCAACACTGCTTGTTTCAGAGTCTGGTAGTCATTCTCAGACGCTAAAGTACTGAGTGTAACTGCAGCTCTACCTGTAAGATGTACTCTGAGAAGGGTTGCCCAGTGGTCGGCAGGCCAACTAAGTTGATTAGCAAGGGTTTCAAAGGTGGTATAAAACACATCAACTTCTGTTTCTACGAATGGTGGCATTAACTTACTTGTATGTGATATATTGAAACTGACGTGAAGATTGGCGGTAGCTCGCTGGCGTTGAGCGAGGTGTGAAGTTTCCAACGCGAATTCTCGTTGACGACATTCCATAGTCAGGGTTGCTTGTTGTTTGTCATGTTCGTGTTGCATCTCCAATTGGCGTTGTTTTGTTTCAAGCTGTACTCGTTCCCGCTCACGGAGTATTGCAACCTCACGTTCTTGTTCTTCTTTCCTCAAGGCAGCTTCACGTTCCTTGAGGGCGATTTCACGTTCATGTTCTTCCTTTCTTATGGCAGCTTCACGTTCCTTGAGGGCGATTTCACGTTCATGTTCTTCCTTTCTTATGGCAGCTTCACGTTCCTTGAGGGCGATTTCACGTTCTTTTTCTTCCTTTCGTATGGCAGCTGCTTCCCTTTGTTGCTCGAGGGCTTCTCTGTGCTGCTCGCGTTCGATCTTGGCCAGCTCTAGTTTGAGTTTCATCGTTGTCAAATCAGTATTATCTGCAATAAAGTAAGTTTCGTGAGTTTCAGAGTCTATCTTACCTTCCTCTAAGAGATGATCCAGTAACAGGTTATGTATTTCATTTTTGTTGGCTTGGTAGGGAACTTGTAGTTGATACTCATGTGCAAGAGTTTGTAATTCAGTCCTTTTGGCATGACCTAAGGTCCCTATTGCACCTGCTGGATCTGCACGGAAAGCTTGGAGACGAAACATAGTGAAATTAGCAAATAAATGTACAACGAATATACTGTTGTGATATGGTGAATGTCAGAAACAGGACAACGTGGCAACTGGTACCTATCCTGTGGAATCTTTAACAATTAATGTTAATTTCAAGATGATAAATGATTAATAAATCAAGGTCGCAGGAAATCTTGTACCCGGTACTCATGTAAGAAGATAAGGGCAAGAAAATCCTACTAAAGAAGCGAAACTGAGTTTCTAAAACAAATGAAACAGTTAATTGCCTCAAAAGTAAAATTGGTAGTCCAAGAATGTAGGCATACCTTGCCGAGTCTCTATAGGACATAAGCAAGTTTTTCCCACTGAAATTAATATGATACTTACAGAATTAGCGAACTTTTGTGCTCTGAAAAAGAAGGCTAATTCCCTACCAATGTAAATATCATCATCTCTGACCGACGTGTAAGGGTGCGAGGTGTCAGCTGCTGAGGTCCCAATTCAGCAACTAAAGTTCGTGCGAGAGGAACTATGGCCCTCTTTATCCTCCTACTGTCAGATTGCAGAAGATTAGGTGCACTTGACCCAAGGACAGACTACAGTACCAGGGTACCGATATGATGATCTGCCGAAAATATGAGAAATATCCTAGGGACAAAAGATGGTAACACGAGTAATAACACGGAGGGAGAGATGACCAATTAAGAGAATGACTGAGGCCTACAGTCACCACGTAATCCAAAGTTGTCTCACCTTCACCATATGCTACTCTCGGAATGCACAATACACACAGCACCATATGAAAATAAAATTGAATATTGAAAATAGTGAAAAGCTACGTTACCAAAGCCAAATACGCTTACCATAAATTTACTACTTGGCACCAGTACCTGAGTGAAGCTCCTAGGACAGGCCCCCACTTTATGTGACGGTAAAGCGTTGGTGTTCGGCTGTTTCAAAAGCTAGGGGCAGGGCCTCGTCACATAATCAAAAAAAAAGAGAAAAGTTGGTCCTTTCGTCTGTGGTAAGGTAATGGGAAGACACACAAAACACAAGCATACAAACAATGAAATTTTAATTACTCTAGAAAAACAAGACATGAATAAAGGCAATCTCAAATATGTAGGATAAGTCAACAAACAAAATAACATGAATAATCACTGGCAAATGAAAAGTTACGCTAAGACAAGTAAGGTACAGTGATAGCAAAATAAAATATGAGTGCTGGAATACTGGCTTCGAGCTGCCACCTCCCTTAGTACACGAAAGCCAAGGCTTAGTCTACCAGCGAGAGATGTCAACTGCATGGAGCACTGAGATATTCTGACGAGACTGGCGCGCTGCAGCCCAGACGTCGACTTGTGGTGGTGGCGGAGGGCAGGGGCGACGAGACACCAGCCAATCAGCAACAGGCAGGCAGAGGATGAGCAGTTAGCTGGTTACGGCGATGGGCAGGTGTGCTGGGTACGATTTGCACTCTGGGCAAAACGTTTGGCGATACTTGGTGAACGTATCTTGTATATAGTATCTTGTATTTTGACGTAATTATGTAGGGAAGAGCAGGCTCAATCTCTCTTGAAAGAGATTATCGTCACAATATATATATATATATATATATATATATATATATATATATATATATATATATATATATATATATATATATATATATATATATATCGTACCTAGTAGCCAGAACGCACTTCTCAGCCTACTATGCAAGGCCCGATTTGCCTAATAAGCCAAGTTTTCATGAATTAATTGTTTTTCGACTACCTACCCTACCTAACCTAACCTAACCTAACTTTTTCGGCTGCCTAACCGAACCTAACCTATGAAGATAGGTTAGGTTAGGTTAGGTAGGGTTGGTTAGGTTCGGTCATATATCAATGTTAATTTTAACTCCAATAAAAAAAAATTGACCTCATACATAATGAAATGGGTAGCTTTATCATTTCATAAGAAAAAAATTAGAGAAAATATATGAATTTAGGAAAACTTGGCTTATTAGGCAAATCGGGCCTTGCATAGTAGGCTAAGAAGTGCGTTCTGGCTACTAGGTACGACATATATATATATATATATATATATATATATATATATATATATATATATATATATATATATATATATATATATATATGAACATAAGATAAACATAATGAACATAAGATAAATTGTTCGTAGGGTTAGAAAACCTACGAACAATTTATCTTATGTTCATTATTTTTCAGGGCATAAATACAATGTAAAAAAGTCAATTTTTTCTTCAATGTATCTAAGAGCTCTTCGAGTTGTGAGTCCAGAATTCTTAGATGAAGAATTTAAGAATATTGATTCGATTGGTCTTAAGCTTTGTTACCCACTGAATTTTTTGGAAGTTTGTCGTAACAAAGCTCGTCGTACATATTATAATAATGTATGCAGTGAAAGGACTCGCCCAAAGAATGTGTTATGTTTACCATATTTCTCTAGGTTTGAGAATATTGTCAAGGCCTTGAAACTTTTTAATATAGATGTAATGTTTAGCTACGAAAACACTGTTGGTAAGCTATTAGTAAGGAACAGCCCTCGTAGTGATAATTGCGTCATTTATAAAATACCTTGTAAGGAATGTAATAAGTTCTATGTCGGGCAAACATCTAAAGATTTAAAATGTAGAATATCGCAACATAAATACTCTGTAAGACATGGCCAATTATCTAATGCTTTGTTTGTGCATTTGTCAGAAAAAGCTCACCAAATTGATTGGGAGAGTGCGTCTTCAATAACAAATTGTAAAAGCACCTATAACAGAAACATAATTGAATCCGCTTTGATACAGATCACCAAAGAAAGTAATTTGAATATTAGCAGTGGTCTATATAACTTAGATCCATTTCTAATAGATCAGCTAAAGGGCGATTTAAGTAGAATCATTGAAAAACATTTGTCTCACTAATTTATTGTATATATTTACCTCTTTATGTTATAATTACCTATGCATTATGCTTGTATGTCTGCTGTATCAGATGGGCCATTGGGCTACATCGGATGGGCCAATTGGGTGCATCTGATTGGCCAATGGGCCTTCTGCGTTGTCCAAGTATTGTACCTCACCTTACTTCACCACTCTCTCCTGCCTATTTATACCCATCACTCGATCTGTAAAATGACCTTCTGAAGATGTATTTAATATACGAAAGTACTTAAGGAAATTTCCTGTTTCATTTTTCCTCCGTGGTCTGACATTGTCACATTCTTAATCACGTGTTTATTTTCGTGATATACACACATATATATATATATATATATACATATGTCGTACCTAGTAGCCAGAACGCACTTCTCAGCCTACTATGCAAGGCCCGATTTGCCTAATAAGCAGAGTTTTCATGAATTAATGTTTTTTCGACTACCTAACCTACCTAACCTAACCTAACCTAACTTTTTCTACTACCTAACCCAACCTAACCTATAAAGATAGGTTAGGTTAGGTTAGGTAGGGTTGGTTAGGTTTTGTTATATATCTATGTGAATTTTAACTCCAATAACAAAAATTGACCTCATACATAATGAAATGGGTAGCTTTATCATTTCATAAGAAAAAAAATAGAGAAAATATATTAATTCAGGAAAACTTGGCTTATTAGGCAAATCGGGCCTTGCATAGTAGGCATAAAAGTGCATTCTGGCTACTAGGTATGACATATATATATATATATATATATATATATATATATATATATATATATATATATATATATATATATATATATATATATATATATATATGCGAACAAGCCTGAATGGTCCCCAGGACAATATGCAACTGAAAACTCACACCCCAGAAGTGACTCGAACCCATACTCCCAGGAGCAACGCAACTGGTATGTACAAGACGCCTTAATCCACTTGACCATCACGACCGGACATAATGAGGTGATAGCCGAGGCTATTTGAACCACCCCACCGCCGGCACTCGGATAGTAATCTTGGGCATAGCATTTTACCAAATCACCTCATTCTTTGGGGCACACGTGAGGAACACAAATGCGAACAAGCCTGAATGGTCCCCAGGACAATATGCAACTGAAAACTCACACCCCAGAAGTGACTCGAACCCATACTCCCAGGAGCAACGCAACTGGTATGTACAAGACGCCTTAATCCACTTGACCATCACGACCGGACATAATGAGGTGATAGCCGAGCCTATTTGAACCACCCCACCGCCGGCACTCGGATAGTAATCTTGGGCATAGCATTTTACCAAATCACCTCATTCTTTGGGGCACACGTGAGGAACACAAATGCGAACAAGCCTGAATGGTCCCCAGGACAATATGCAACTGAAAACTCACACCCCAGAAGTGACTCGAACCCATACTCCCAGGAGCAACGCAACTGGTATGTACAAGACGCCTTAATCCACTTGAACATCACGACCGGACATAATGAGGTGATAGCCGAGGCTATTTGAACCACCCCATCGCCGGCACTCGGATAGTAATCTTGGGCATAGTATTTTACCAAATCACCTCATTCTTTGGGGCACACGTGAGGAACACAAATGCGAACAAGCCTGAATGGTCCCCAGGACAATATGCAACTGAAAACTCACACCCCAGAAGTGACTCGAACCCATACTCCCAGGAGCAACGCAACTGGTATGTACAAGACGCCTTAATCCATTATGTCCAGTCGTGATGGTCAAGTGGATTGCTCCTGGGAGTATGGGTTCAAGTCACTTCTGGGGTGTGAGTTTTCAGTTGCATATTGTCCTGGGGACCATTCAGGCTTGTTCGCATTTGTGTTCCTCACGTGTGCCCCAAAGAATGAGGTGATGTGGTAAAATGCTATGTCCAAGATTACTATCCAAGTGCCGGCGGTGGGGTGGTTCAAATAGCCTCGGCCAGCACCTCATTATGTCCGGTCGTGATGGTCAAGTGGATTAAGGCGTCTTGTACATACCAGTTGCGTTGCTCCTGGGAGTATGTGTTCGAGTCACTTCTGGGGTGTGAGTTTTCAGTCATATATGTATATATATATATATATATATATATATATATATATATATATATATATATATATATATATATATATATATATATATATATATATATACCTAGTAGCCAGAACGCTCTTCTCAGCCTACTATGCAAGGCCCGATTTGCCTAATAAGCCAAGTTTTCATGAATTAATTGTTTTTCGACTACCTAACCTACCTAACCTAACCTAACCTAACTTTTTCGGCTACCTAACCTAACCTAAGCTATAAATATAGATTAGGTTAGGTTAGGTAGGGTTGGTTAGGTTCGGTCATATATCTATGTTAATGTTTACTCCAATAAACAAAATTGACCTCATAAGTAATGAAATGGGTAGATTAATCATTTCATAGATTTGGGTAGATTTATCAAGTGCGTTCTGGCTACTAGGTACGACATATATATATATATATATATATATATATATATATATATATATATATATATATATATATATATATAAATATATATATATATATATATATATATATATATATATATATATATATATATATATATATATATATATATATATATTGTGACGATAATCTCTTTCAAGAGAGATTGAGCCTGCTCTTCCCTTCAAAGTACGTAAAAACAACAGATAATATAGAAGATACGGCCAGCAAGTATCTCCAAAACGTTTTGCCCAGAGAGCAAAACGTATCCAGCACACTGGCACACCTGCTCGCCACCGCCACCGTAAACCGGCAAACTGTTTGTCCATTGCCTGCCTGTCACTGATTGGCTGGTGTCCCGTCGCACCTGCCCTCCGCCCTCCGCCACAAGTTGATGTCTGGGCTGCAGTGGCCCAGAATAGTCAGAATATCCCAGTGCTCCTTGCAGTTGACATTTCTCGTTGGTAGACTAAGCCTTGGCTTTCGTGTACTAAGGGAGGTGGCAGCTCGAAGCCAATATTCCAGCTCCATTATTATTTATTTTGCTATAACTCACTTGTCTTAACGTAACTTTTCATTTGCCAGTGATTATTCTTATTATTTTGTTTGTTGACTTGCCTTGTATATTTTATGCTTAATTTTATTCATGTCTTGTTTTTCTAACGTAATTAAAATTTCATTGTTAAATTTACTTGTGTTTTGTGTGACTTCCCATTACCTTACCACAGACGAAAGTTCCAGCTTTTTCTCTTTTTTTTCTTTGTATGTGACGAGGCCCTGCCCCTAGCTTTTGAAACAGCCGAACACCAACGCTTTACCGTCACAATATATATATATATATATATATATATATATATATATATATATATATATATATATATATATATATATATATATATATATATATATATATATATATGTCGTACCTAGTAGCCAGAACGGACTTCTCAGCCTACTATGCAAGGCCAAATTTGCCTAATAAGCCAAGTTTTCCAGAATTAATATATTTTCTCTAATTTTTTTCTTAAAAAATGATAAAGCTACCCATTTCTTTATGTATGAAGTCAATTTTTTTTATTGGAGTTAAAATTAACGTAGATATATGACCGAACCTAACCAACCCTACCTAACCTAACCTAACATATCTCTATAGGTTAGGTTAGGTTAGGTAGCCGAAAAAGTTAGGTTAGGTTAGGTTAGGTAGGTTTGGTAGTCAAAAAACAATTAATTCATGAAAACTTGGCTTATTAGGCAAATTTGGCCTTGCATAGTAGGCTGAGAAGTACGTTCTGGCTATTAGGTACGACATATATATATATATATATATATATATATATATATATATATATATATATATATATATATATATATATATATATATATATATATATATATGACATATATATATATATATATATGTCGTACCTAATAGCCAGAACGCACTTCTCAGCCTACTATTCAAGGCCCGATTTGCCTAATAAGCCAAGTTTTCCTGAATTAATATATTTTTTCTATTTTTTTTCTTATGAAATGAAGAAGCAACCCTTTTCTCTATGTATGAGGTCAATTTTTTTTTATTGGAGTTAAAATTAACGTAGATATATGACCGAACCTAACCAACCCTACCTAACCTAACCTAACCTATATTTATAGGTAAGGTTAGGTTAGGTAGCCAAAAAAAGCTAGGTTAGGTTAGGTTAGGTAGGTTAGGTAGACGAAAAAACATTAATTCATGAAAACTTGGCTTATTAGGCAAATCGGGCCTTGAATAGTAGGCTGAGTAGTGCGTTCTGGCTATTAGGTACGACATATATATATATATATATATATATATATATATATATATATATATATATATATATATATATATATATATATATATATATATATATATATTGTAAGCAGTCTTTCCTGTAGACATATATTATTATATATGACCGAAAAAGTAAGATTAATAATTCTAACACGATTTTTCTCAATATTTCTTATGGTTCTTTTCACTGTCGATGGTAATTGAAAAATCAGTTCTCCAAAATTCATTTTTAATTCTAGTCTGACGCGACACTTGAACGCGTTTCGTAATAACTTATTACATTTTCAAAGACTTTAGTTTACACACACACAACTATAACCTGCAAACACTAAAACAGATTTCTTACTATGCTATAATTCAAACGGCTTCTCTCTTTATATACCTGCATTTGGGTGAGGTGATATATTACAACAGTTTTGGATGAGGTGAAAACAAACTTTCAACACAAGATAGAACACGAAATATCGTGTAATATTGGGCAAAGTTAAAGGGGAAGAATGGAAGTAACTGCAAAGGGCCTATTGGCCCAAATTTCTTGATGCTTCTATATTGGTGCGTAGTCTTGAAGTGGGTAGAATATAGTTGTGCATTAATTGGCTGTTGATTGCTGGTGTTCACTTCTTAATGTGTAGTGCCTCTCAGATATCAAGCCGCCTGCTATCGCTGTATCTATCGATGATTTCCGTGTTTTTGTTAAGACTTCTCTGGTGATGGTCTGGTTGTGCGAAGAGATTATAGGTTCTTTAATGGAGCCCTGTTGCTTATGCATCGTTAAACGCCTGGAAAGAGATGTTGTTGTCTTGCCTATGTACTGAGTTTTTTGAGGCTTACAGTCCCCAACTGGGCATTTGAAGGCATAGACGACATTGGTCTCTCTTAAAGAGCGTTCTGCTTTGTGTCTGGAGAGTTTCTCTTGAGTAGGCTGGCAGTTTTCTTGGTTTTATAGTAAATCGTCAGTTGTATCTTCTGATTTTTGTCTGTAGGGATAACGTTTCTATTAACAATATCTTTCAGGACCCTTTCCTCTGTTTTATGAGCTGTGGAAAAGAAGTTCCTGTAAAATAGTCTAATAGGGGGTACAGGTGTTGTGTTAGTTGTCTCTTCAGAGGTTGCATGGCGTTTCACCTTCCTTCTTATGATATCTTCAACGAAACCATTGGAGAAGCCGTTGTTGACTAGGAGCTGTCTTACCCTACAGAGTTCTTCGTCGACTGGCTTCCATCCTGAGCTGTGGCTGAGAGCATGGTAGACATAAGCGTTAATAACACTCCTCTTGTACCTGTCTGGGCAGTCGCTGTTGGCATTGAGGCACAATTCCTATGTTTGTTTCCTTAGTGTAGACTGCAGGGTGGAAACCTCCGCTCCTTTCCATGATTGTAACATCTAGAAAGGGCAGCTTCCCATCCTTCTCCATCTCGTAAGTGAAACGCAACACAGAATTCCACTCAAATGCCTCCTTCAGCTCCTGTAGATGTCTGACATCAGGTACCTGTGTAAAAATGTCATCAACATACCTGCAGTATATGGCCGGTTTCAAGTTCATGTCGACTAAGACCTTTTGCTCGATGGTACCCATGTAGAAGGTCGCAAACAGGACACCTAGGGAAGAACCCATGGTGACCCTATCTACTTGCTTATACATGTGCCCATCCGAGCTCAAGAAGGGTGCCTTTTTATTACAAGCTTGGAGTAGTTTCTTTAGAATGCTTTCTGGTATGTTAAGAGGAGTACAGGCCGGATCACGATACACTCTGTCCGCTATCATCCCGATTGTTTCATCCACAGGTACGTTGGTAAACAGTGATTCTACGTCTAACGAGGCTCTTATCCCTGTGGCCCGTGTTCCCCGCAGTAAGTCAACAAATTCCTTTGGAAACTTCAGGCTGAAGGCGCAAGGGACATAAGGAGTCAGCAAGCCGTTGAGTTGCTTCGCCAGTCTGTACGTGGGTGTGGGTATCTGGCTGATGATTGGCCGAAGTGGGTTTCCAGGCTTGTGTGTCTTGACATTTCCATACTTGATATTCTTGAGAGATATAAGAATTTTGCACCAAGACTGTAATATTTTGTTGAATTATCCGTATAACTAGGTCATAAAAGTATTTGTGTACGTCTGATACCATACCACTTGTGAAGGAGGAAATGTACATGTTTATCTCTCAGAATGTTTGGTAACAGGTTTATTGTTTGTGATGTGTGTCTATGTATTTACTAACACGTTGTACTGAACGGGGTGAGAATAGCTTGAGCTACCTCATCCCTTTGTGTGTATTTTACCTCAATAAACATATTTCCATTTCAATTTCAATTTCAATTTCATACGCGTATCCAGGTTTTTATTCCCCAATAATCTTTGGCAGGTGGAGTCCGGATTTCTTGGCGTTCATAGTTTCGATCAATTTGTTGACCTTTGCTTTGAATTCGGCTGTAGTGTCCTTCGTTACTTTTTGGAATTTAGTTTGGTCAGAGAGTGTGAGGTTCATTTTCGCCAGATATTCGTCTTTTTTAAGAATGACGTATTTTGGCGACTTGTCATCTCTCCTGACGACTATCTCCTTGTTCTCACGAAGGCTCTTAGCTGCCGCTTTGAGCTCGGGGGACAGTATGGTGCTTCTGTAGTTGCCTCGATTCTTTCTTCCTTCTGCGATAAGTTCTGCTTGTAAGGTGTCCTTGGTGGTGACCTTCTTTTGTGTCTCGAGGTCGAATATGTCGTCCAACAGGATTTCCAACTCCACTTTCCGGGCCATCTCACTTGGTCTGGACATAACGTTACAGTTTATACCCAGATTTAGGAGAGTGACTTGGTCCTCAGTGAGGTTGATTCCTGCAAGGTTCAGGAAGCCGTCTCTCGGTCGTGGAATTGCCATAGGTCCTCCATATAATGTTGTTAGTTTTTTATTATCCTGGTTTCGGTGCTGAGGTGATGTCGATCTGTGAGGATGTCGAGTTGTTGCTCGATGCGAGTACGGAGACTTTCGTCGATGTTGCTGTTTTTCCATTGGTTTGTAGCATGAAGTAGTTGCGTTTTGTTGTCTTTGATTTATTTTTCTGCCTTGTGTATCTTATTTCGAATCAGATCTTGTCGATATTTTATCGTGAAGGCTTGATTCCGTTGCTGCTGGGTCATGCGTTTTAATATTAGTATATTTTGGTAGCAGTCTTTCCTGTAGACATATATTATTAAATATGACCGAAAAAGTAAGGTTAATAATTCTAACACGAATATTCTCAATATTTCTTATGGTTCTTTTCACTGTCGATGGTAATTGAAAAATCAGTTCTCCAAAATTCATTTTTATTTCTAGTCTGACGCGACACTTGAACGCGTTTTGTAATAACTTATTACATTTTCAAAGACTCTAGTTTACACACACACAACTATAACCTGCAATTATATATATATATATATATATATATATATATATATATATATATATATATATATATATATATATATATATATATATATATATATATATATATATATACATATAAAGGTTACAAAACATACAAGACAAATGCCTAAAGGTTATGGATCTCTTGAAGCTCCTCCGCTTCCGGGCAGGAACCGAGGACGCAGCAAGCATTTCCCCTCTGGACCGCCACACTGAGGCGCTGAAATAAAAAACTGGAAGCCCTTGGGTCTCTGGTAATGTCAATGAGCTTGGAACCCAATTCCTTGAGAAATCCCAAGGCACTCTTGCCCCATGGGCCATGCGTCTCAGACGCTATGGAAACAAAGAGGTATTGACCTTCCAGTCGCCTGTACTTGAGTGATTTTGCTGTTTCCCTGTGGTTGGCCGCCCCACCTGCTTGATCAGCTCCGAAGTGTACATAGGTGTCAGCCAGGGTGGATACACATGTGTAGTCCAACACCAACTGTCTACCCTCCTTCCATGAGTATATGGTGATGCCATCAGGGCGAAGTGCTGGGAAATCCGGGTTTTGGACCCCTAGGATGTGAGGTTCTCTCTCCGCTATATATATATTGTGACGGTAACGCGTTGGTGTTCGGCTGTCTAAGGCTAGGGATATGGCCTCGTCACATAGTTATAAAAAAAATAGAAAAACTGGAACTTCGTCTGTGGTAAGGTAAGGAGAAGACACACAAAACACAAGTAAATTTTAACAATGAAATTTTAATTACGTTAAATAAATCAAAACATGAAAAAATGGACAAACAAATTTGTATAATAAAATCAATCAATCAAAATAATAAGAATACTTAAATGACACAATGAAAAGTTACGTTAAGATAAAATAACAAGAAGTGCAACACAAAATAAAGGGAAGGTGCTGGAATATTGGCTTTAAGCTACCACCTCTCTCAGTACACGCTCACGTCTAGCCGGAAGGAGTGGTAACCACGAAAGCACTGAATATTCTGAGGTCTGAGGTCGTGGCGACCCCAGACATCAAGTAGTATGGGGGGGCGAGTGCAGGTGCAGCCAGACCGGCGACCAATCAGCGGAGCCGGTAGCGATCAACAGGTAGTTTGGCGGTTTGAATCCGAACAGGTGTCTGGCTGCAACGTTTTGCGCTCTGGCAAACCTTGCTGGTGTTGTTGTCGTTGTTGGACATTTCTTCCATAGTAGTTTTATATAATTTCAACGACGTAATTGTGGAGGGAAGAGCAGGCTCAATCTCTTGAAGGAGATTATCGTCACAACTCTCCCCCGAAGCCTGCGGTTCTGGAAGAAGTACGTCGTTATGTGGTGGAGTAATGGATGGAGTCGCTTCTACTTCATAAACTCTGGAGAGATCATGGGCTAAGATGTTGTCAGACTCTTGGTATAGCGTGTCTCCAGGTTGAATTTCTGCAGTTAGCAAGCCCATAGTAGAAGACGTTGAGATGAGAAGTGGGCGTGCTGCAGGAGGTGTAGGGTGGTGTGGTCCGTGTTGATGGTGGACCGAGCACTTTTCAGGTGTGGAGTGAAGTGCTGAAGCTTCAGGATGAGGGAGAGTAGCTCCTTGCCAATTGTTCCGTAGATCCTTGTAGCAGTAGTCGCTGACAGGTGTATTCTTCTCGCCTCGTTGCTGCATCACGACACCACCAACGTCGGTACCATTGGCGTCGACATGGAGGATGAAGGGCTTATCTGACGAGGTGAGAGTGGAATTAGAAGAGGGCAAAGGAGCACGATTATTATCCTGAAAGCATTTGGGAAGATCATTAAGGATTTCGGAATTAGAAAGCGCCGACTCCTTGTCAGTGCTTTCGGGAGGAGAAGCTGGGATGGTCTCACTGTGGATGTAGGGTTCTGTGAAGGTGGAATAGTTAGTTAGGACAGTGGGAGGAGTACCATTATATTGCTTCAGGAGGTTGACGTGGCACAGCTGGGTCTTCCGCCGCCTATCTGGAGTCTCTATTACGTAGTTGTTATTATTCCTGCACTCTTTGACGCAGTAGGGTCCTGAAAACCTGTTTTGTAAAGGTGAACCTGGGATAGGGAAATAGGCAAGGACGAAGTCTCCCGGCTTGAATTTTCTTACTTTGCTGGTCTGGTCGTAATGAGTCTTCATTCTCACCTGGGCTTTCAATAGATTATCATGGGCAAAGCGGTGGACTCTCTCTAGAATGTGTTGAAGGTTTTGAAGAAACTGGGGCACATTCTGATGCTCACTGAAGGTGGCATCTCTGAGAGAGTCTTTGAAAGCCTTAAGGGGAGTACGGCACTTACGGCCGTAGAGCATCTCATAAGGAGATACTCCTAGGGACTCATTGGGGAGACTTCTGAAAATACACATTATAAGGTCAATCTGCTTATCCCAATCCTTCGAGGTTTCACTGCAAAACTTTTTCAAGAGTGCTTTGATGGTCTGATGACTACGTTCAAGAGAACCCTGTGAAGCAGGATGATAGGGGCTGGACAATACCTGTTTGATGTTGAACTCCTCCAGTGTCCTTTTGAAGAGATCACTGGTGAAGTTGGTACCACAGTCACTTTGAATCTCCCTGGGAAATCCGTATTGAGTGAAGATCTTCAATAGATGTTTTATAACCGTAGCAGCCGTGATGTTCTTCACTGGAACTGCTATGGGAAATCTGGTGGTAGGACACAGGATGGTTAGGATGTAGGCGTTACCTGAACTGGTCCGAGGTAAAGGACCAACACAGTCTATTATGAGTCTGTGGAAAGGTTCCGCAGGCACCTGTATGGGAATCAGTGGTGCTCTGGGAATGGAGACGTTCGGTTTGCCTGCCATCTGACATGTATGACACTGTTTTACGTACTGTTTGACGTTATTTACCATACCTGGCCAGTAGTAGTCTTGACGAATCCCATGGTAAGTCTTGTTGAAGCCGTAGTGGGAGAATGCTCCATGGGCCAGGTGTAGAATAGTGGGCCGCAGGCTGGTGGGAATCACAAGTTGTTCGATGTTGGCCCAATCGTCCTCCTCCTTCAGTTTACTGGGTCTATATCTGCGGTAGAGCAAGTCGTTCTCTAGGAAGAACCCAGGAATACTGTCGGGTTGAGTCTCAGCCTGGAAAAACAATGGTGTTAAAGTAAGATCTTCTCTCTGCAACTTACGGAACTCCAACTTGGTCAGATGCGGGGGTAGTTTCTGAGGGTCTTGAGGGACAGCGGTAGCAGTAGAGTCAGCTGGCTGTGGACGTGCGGCTTGTGCACGGGTGGTCACGAGAACCGGAGGAGAAACTTCATCACTCTCTTGAACCTCTGCTGGAACATACTCTAGAATAGGGTTTATTGGCACAGAGTTACACACCTGGGGTTTGTCCATGACGATCAGGTTGGTCGGTTGCAGGTCTTCTGCCAAGTCGTTGCCTAGGAGAAGTTGCACTCCAGGCATGGGAAAAGGCTTTTCCCTGACGGCGACTTGGACTTCCCCGTTCACGTAGGGACAATCCAGGTGGACTCTGGCGAGAGGGTATGGAGTGGTAGCAGTGAGGTCAGTGATGAAGACGGTTTCTCCGGTGTAGACGATGTTGGGCACAGCCGACTTCAAGATGATCGATTGTAGAGCCGCTGTGTCCCTCAAGATCTTCAATTTGAAACGTCCCTCCGGATTTGAACCGTTGGCAGAGACAGTTCCAGTATACAGGTGGTTACTGAAAAGAGAAAGATCATTAACATCAACACCAACATTCATCACAGGCTTACCGGACTTAGGAGGAGTTGGTTTGGGTCTTTGTTGGTCAGTGGTTCCCTTGTATTGAGACTTACCACACTTGTCTATGGTATGTCCATAGAGTCTACAATACTTGCAGTACAGTTGTGAACCAGCTTGATCGGGGCTCACCTTCTCGTAACTGTACCACGACTTCTTACTGGAGGATGGTTCGGGTGTCAGCCGGTGGATGAGGCTGTAAGTGTCAGCCGACTTAGCACACTTCAGGTAGTCGGTTTCTTCTTTATCTGCTAAGTAGAGGCGGACAGGAGGTGGCACACGTCTCAAGAATTCTTCAACAAGCATCAGGTTGACGAGTTCTGTAAAAGTAGAGACATGTGCTGCTTCCAGCCATTTCATGAAATACCTCCGTTTCGTGTTAGCAAACTCGAGGAAGGTAGTGGTACTTGCCTTCAGGTGGTCACGGAATTTCCTTCTATAACTTTCAGTAAAGAGGAGGTAGGCGTCCAACACTGCTTGTTTCAGAGTGTGGTAGTCATTCTCAGACGCCAAAGTACTGAGTGTGACTGCAGCTCTACCTGTAAGATGGACTCTGAGAAGTGTGGCCCATTGGTCGACAGGCCAACTGAGTTGATTAGCAAGGGTTTCAAAGGTGGTAAAGAACACATCAACTTCTGCTTCTACAAAGGATGGCATTAACTTACTTGCATGTGATATATTAAAACTGACGGGAAGATTGGCAGTAGCTTGCTGGCGTTGAGTGAAGTGTGAAGTTTCCAAGGCGATTTCGCGTTGACGACACTCTAGAGCCAGAGTCGCTTGTTGCTTGTCATGTTCGCGTTGCATCTCCAACTCGCGTTGTTTGGTTTCAAGCTGTACTCGTTCACGTTCACGGAGTGTTTCAAGCTGTATGCGTTCCCGCTCCTGGAGTAAGGCAATCTCACGTTCTTGTTCTTCCCTTCGTATGGCAGCTGCTCGTTCTTGTTGTTCGAGGGCTTCCCTTTGCTGCTCACGTTCAATCTTGGCCAGTTCCAATTGGAGTTTCATCGTTGCCAAATCAGTTTTTCCTGCAATATAGTAAGTTTCATGAGTTTCAGAGTCTATCTTACCTTGCTCTAAATAGTAATCCAGCAACAGGTTGTGTAGGTCATTTTTGTTGGCTTGGTAGGGAACTTCTAGTTGATACTCATGTGCAAGAGTTTGTAATTCAGTCCTCTTGGCACGACTTAAAGTCCCTATTTCACCTGCTGGATTTGTACGGAAAGCTTGGAGACGAAACATGGTGAAATTAGCAAATAAAGGTACACGAATATTCAATAGTGAATGTCAGAAACAGGACAACGTGGCAACTGGTACCTATCCTGTGAGATCTTTAACAATTAAAGTTAAGTAAAAGATGTTAAATGATTAAATTAAATCAAAGGCGCAGGAAATCTTGTACCCGGTACTCATGTAAGAGAATAAGGGCAAGAAAATCCTACTAACAAATGAAACAGAGTTTCGAAAACAAATGAAACAGTAAATTGTCTCAAAAGTAAAATTGGTAGTCCAAGGATGTAGGCATACCTTGCCACGTCTCTATAGGACATAAAGCAAGTTTTTCCTACTGAATTTAATATGATACTTACAGAATTAGCGAACTTTTGTGCTCTGAAAAAATAAGCTAATTCCCTACCGTTGTATGTATCATCATCTCTGACTGACGTGTAGGGGTGCGAGGTGTCAACTGGTGACGAGAACTGCTGCTGAGGTCCCAATTCAGCAACTAAAGTTCGAGCTAGAGGAACTATGGCCCTCTTTGTCCTCCTACAGCCAGATTGCAGAAGATTGGGTACTCTTGACCCGGGGCAGACCACAGTACCAGGGTACCAATATGATGATCTGTCAAAATGAGAAATATTCAAGGGACATAGATGGTAAACACGAGTAATAACACGGAGGGAGAGATGACCAATTAAGAGTATGACTGCGGCCTACAGTCACCACGTAATCCAAAGTTGTCTCACCTTCACTATATGTTACTCTCGTAATGCACAATACACCGCACCTTATAAAAAATGAAATTGAATATGAAAAATAGTAAAGCTACGTTAACAAAGTTAAATACGCTTACCATAAATTACCACTTGGCACCAGTACCTGAGTGAAGCTCCTAGGACAGGCCCCCATATAACTTGTGACGGTAACGCGTTGGTGTTCGGCTGTTTAAGGCTAGGGGTATGGCCTCGTCACATAGTTATAAAAAAAAATAGAAAACTGGAACTTCGTCTGTGGTAAGGTAAGGAGAAGACACACAAAAACACAAGTAAATTTTAACAATGAAATTTTAATTACGTTAAATAAATCAAAACATGAAAAAACAAATTTGTATAATAAAATCAATCAATCAAAATAATAAGAATACTTAAATGACACAATGAAAAGTTACGTTAAGATAAAATAACAAGAAGTGCAACACAAAATAAAGGGAAGGTGCTGGAATATTGGCTTTAAGCTACCACCTCTCTCAGTACACGCTCACGTCTAGCCGGGAGGAGTGGTAACCACGAAAGCACTGAATATTCTGAGGTCTGAGGTCGTGGCGACCCCAGACATCAAGTAGTATGGGGGGGCGAGTGCAGGTGCAGCCAGACCGGCGACCAATCAGCGGAGCCGGTAGCGATCAACAGGTAGTTTGGCGGTTTGAGTCCGAACAGGTGTCTGGCTGCAACGTTTTGCGCTCTGGCAAACCTTGCTGGTGTTGTTGTCGTTGTTGGACATTTCTTCCATAGTAGTTTTATATAATTTCAACGACGTAATTGTGGAGGGAAGAGCAGGCTCAATCTCTTGAAGGAGATTATCGTCACAATATATATATATATATATATATATATATATATATATATATATATATATATATATATATATATATATATATATATATATATATATATATATATATATATATATATATATATATATGTCGTACCTAGTAGCCAGAACGCACTTTTCGTCCTACTATGCAAGGCCCGATTTGCCTAATAAGCCAAGTTTTCATGAATTAATATATTTTCTCAAATTTTTTTCTTATGAAATGATAAAGCTACCCATTTCATTATGTATGAGGTCAATTTTTTTTATTTGATTTAAAATTAACGTAGATATATGACCGAACCTAACCAACCCTACCTAACCTAACCTAACCTATCTTTATTGGTTAGGTTAGGTTAGGTAGCCTAAAAGGTTAGGTTAGGTTAGGTTAGGTAGGTTAGGTTGCCGAAAAACAATTATTTCATGAAAACTTGGCTTATTAGGCAAATCGGGCCTTGCATAGTAGGCTGAGAAGTGCGTTCTGGCTACTAGGTACGACATATATATATATATATATATATATATATATATATATATATATATATATATATATATATATATATATAAATATATATATAAATATATATGTATATATATATATATATATATATGTATATATATATATATATATATATATATATATATATATATATATATATATATATATATATATATATATATATATATTGTGAGGGAATGAAGATTCCTTCAGCTAGTTTTCCTAGTTTCTAGATTAGGCTAGTTGCTCTAGGGACTCTAGAAACTGAAGCTTTAATCTATCATATACTTGTGGGGTGTTGAATGAAAGCTTATGTTAAGGAAAGTTGTTTGGGACTGGCTAGAGGTCTGTGATTCCTCTGTAGAGAGAATTACAGAAATTTTCCTGTTTCTGTGAAATAGGATGAGAGGTGAGAGTGAAGTGGTATGTGAGGTACTTGACTCTCAAACCGTTAGAGGTGGGGGGAAAGTGGGGTGAACGTTGCCCCCCCCCCCCACCATGTGAGACATTGCGCCACTGTCTTTAGGCCTCCCCCTCCTTGTGACGTCACGGGACGCCTGAGGGTGAGTGTGGCTTGTGATTGGGTTAGGCATCTCTGCTCATAGCTGAGTTTTGGCGCGAACAGCTGTTATTGGAAGCGGCACCATGGTGGTGTGCCGGCTTCCTGCTGATTGGTCAAGACAAAGTACGGGGGGAGATATGGACATTTTGAGTTTCCCTAGCCCGCGAAATTGTTAGTTTGAGCTGGACAGCAGGTGGAGGAGGACGTAGCTGGGTGGAGGTGGGTGTCGGCCACCTCCAACCCCGTTAATCGCGGTCGTTACCTTGTTGTTCAGCGGGGATGGCAATTCTGCCATGCCGGGTTGTGTCTAGGCCCAATTTTCGTGAAATTTGGGGCCGATGAGGTACGGAAGGACCAGTAAGAAAGCCTCAGAGACAGTGGGCACCCATGAGGCAGCTGGCAGAGCCTCATGGTGTAACAGGTGGTTCAAATAACCTGTTTAGTGTTGTTGGACAATTGGCGGAATATGGGCAGGGCCTCCTAGTGTAATTGTAGTGAGATTACAGGCCCCTGTTGGACTTTGAATTCCGCCCTGCGGCGTCAGTGTGGTGACGCCGCCGGCCATTGTCACCCGAGTGTACGAGCGAGCATGCTAAGGATGGGGTGTAATGTGATCTCCCATCCACGTGTGTATCCCGCGGGGCCACCCCAGGCCACCCGTGGGGCCACCCGCGCCGCCCACCTTGGCCAGCAGCCTGGAGGGGGGGGGGGGTCGTCCACCCAGGTCCCCCGTGCGGCCAAAACCCCCACCCCACTCCGCACACCAGCTCAGCCGGGTGGGGTGCTATGACGTCATGCGCTACCCGTGGCCACCCCTTAGGGCCACGTGGTTAGGCCACCTTCCATGGACATTCTAGGGCCACACCTCACATGAGGAGTGAGCTAGGTGTTTACAGCCAGAGAGGTAGTGACCAGGAAAAGGATTGTGGTGAATATCCGGAGCCGTGAGTACAATAAAAGTGTTACAGTGAGGGTAGCAGCTGAGTGACAGCTGTCAGTGGCACGTCCAGGTGACTGGTAGGGCGGTACCTGGAGATGGATGTTGTACACGGGATCACACTGTAGATATAAAGTATATAAGTGTGTAGACTGACTCGAGTATGTAACCGGTCAGTGTAGAGATTTACCATATAAATGATCCAGTTGTCGATTCTATATAATCGGTCAGACTGGATTAGTGCGATGGAGTACCAGCATGTAAAATTATAATCATTATGTTGCAGGGATGTCAGTGGATACCCTGAGGTCTGTGTAGTTAGAGATACATTTACCTGATGATATAATTTTCATTGATTATGTGAATGCCATTTCTATGTGTTCATTTGCATGTTTTATGTACTGTGTTGTGTGGAGTCAGTAGATGTGATTGCTGACTGATTGCCTAATGACGTCATTAGCATGTGGGGTATGCTGACGGCATCATTATGTTGCAGGTTTGTGCAGTGTTGTTATCAGTTTATACGATATTGCTGCACTGGGAGCTGTGTTGAGGGTTTAAGGGACCTCTAGGATTATTCAGGGGAATTCACAGTACTTAATGAGAGCAGGCAGTTGATTGGTTAATTGCCTTGTTGAGGTAAGTGTGTGCTCACAGTAGTCCTTTGCAACGGTTGCAAGATAAGGGGGGCAGTAATATTGGTATACTCTTGTTGTTGCACAACCGTGTGTCATTACTGTGTGGGCACAGTAATTATCAAGTTGCAGTAGCCGCAACCGTATGTGGGCAGTGCATTTGTGTTGTTGCATGCCATTGTAGTGTGACCTATGTAACACTGGGGTTACTTTGTTTCTTCAAGTTGTGTTGAGGACTTAAGGATTCAGTGAGTTAATTAGATAGGGGTAATTAACTGGATAAGGGGTGCACACTTATTGTTGAGTGAGTGAGGGCTGTTAAGGGAGAACAGTGTTGAGCTTGAGTGAGATACGTTTCGGGAGCAATTAATTGTCCATGTGACAACTAATTGACCACTCTAGCTAATTATGTAATTAGCCTTCTCATCATGAGTACTGGCTGAGTACCTTCTCAGGTACTCAGCCAGTACCTACCTCCACTACAGCACACGTGAAAGCGGTGGTGCTGCTTCCTTCAGGGAATCGCAGAAAATTATTAAATATAGAGGTCTGGCACACTGCTACAGCTTTGTTCCGATCGGCTCGGAGACCCTTGGTTCGTGGGGAAAATGTGCATTGAAGTTCCTGAAGGAATTGGGGGACAAATTGATCAGCGCTACAAAAGACCAGAGAGCAAAAAGTTTCTTGTTCCAGCGACTCAGTGTTGCGATTCAGAGAGAAAATGCCTGTTGCGTCTTGGGCACTAGTCCAACTTCAGAGGAATTCGAAGAAGTATTTGACTTGCAACAATGATCGAACCCGTCTGTGACATTCATCAATGTTTCCCATTGTCGTGTTTTTCAAGAGATCCATAACCTTTAAGCACATAATTGTATTATTATTTTTGTATCAACCCATGTATATCTTGTAACCATCAAATACATAATAAAGCACAAAAAATAAAAAAGGAAGGGGGTGGTAGGAGAAAAGCACACAGAAACTGTATTGGAGGGGATCTAAACATTCCCTCTAATGCGTTATGCGTGGTTTCCTCCGAGGCTATGGGTCCTCCTTCTTCCAGCTAGAGGTGGTACTCCCTTCCATATTATATATATATATATATATATATATATATATATATATATATATATATATATATATATATATATATATATATATATATATATATATATATATAAACATTATATGTATATAATGAGATACTTCCTTATTGTTGGGCTTAATCTGAAATTACCAGTTTATGTTAATCATTATGCTACTAAGATCCACTGATGCTCACTGGCCACATTTTTTGTATCTAAATTATCATGTTTAACCATATTTCTCCCCCAAAATAGTAATAATTGTTTTCAGTTTTTCCTTACATGGAGAAAGTGCTTAACATTCATGACTAAATTAAGTGGACATGTTAGGTTAAATATATTTACAAGGAGCCAAAAAAATTATATTTTAACCGCAGAACCATTGCAATTTATAAAAAAAATCCATAGCTTCACTTCACCGTTGAGCTCACTTCACCAGCGCGCTCATATGACTATGTGCGTGCTGCTTCTCGGGATTTCTAGATTAAAAATGTTATCACGTATTAAATGTATTCTGTCTAGTTTTATTACCTATCTCTTGTCAGCTGCTCGTACTCAAATTTGTGTTTGTTTTATTTACTGGATTGATCTTCCTTCACAGCATAGAGTATGTTGTGCCGGATGACAAGTTGTTTGGTAGCCAGTTAGCCAACGGGTCCTGGACGGGGCTCATGGGACTGCTGACTCGTGGGGTGAGTATTTGGCTTAAAACTCATGCGAGCGAGAGGGTTATGATAGTCACAACGATAACTCATTGACAAACCAGGAAGTATTATTTAGTCCTGAACATGGTCCAGAACTTGAGTAAATTCTCACCAAACATACATCGAGAAACGGTGTACCCCTTTCGATCCATGTAAAGGGTTTGTTTATCAGACTTTAATGATGTAATTTATAGAGTATGACCCAGCTCGTTCTCACAGTTTGCAAAACAGTGTTTATATAATTTTATAGTCTCGTAATAAGTAGAAAATAATAAGTAGATTTCTAAATATAATAAAATTTGTCACTTACTGTAAAATTTTCATTCATTAGATTCATTAATGGTAAAAAAAAATAAGAAATTGAATTATGTCATCAAATTGTATGTCATCATTTAGGAATTGCAAAACCTTTATATGCTTACCCATAACTAAAATGTTAATAATTACATTTTACAATTATTGTCTTCAGTTAACATTGTCCTTAAGGTTTATGTAATTTTTTTACACATATATGCGCAGTGAAGCCCCTGATAAGCTCATAATAGTACGAGGGACGACATAGGAACTGTATGATATAATAATTATAATAATTCCAGAAACAAGCTTTAAAATCTACTGACAAAAGTCTCGAACATCAAGAACGACTTATCGCAAACAATATTTTTAACTGCCTTATAAGGATCAGAAAACAAGGGCAGTGATTATAACAAAGCCTAGTGTATTAAATGCTAATGCACATATGCTAATGCATATAATATATACAAATATGCAAAAATGGGAAAGCCTGTTAACCTACATAGATTCTAAGTTCTTACTGACTAAACTAGTCATTATAATAGAAATACAGTAATTAAACACGAATATACCTGTTGTGGGGAAAACTGACTCGTGGGATTTATTTACTTATTTTAATTACAAGTATTAATTCATTGATTTAACAATTTATAATTAATTCATATATTAATTATTTATAATTAATTTATTTATTTCAATAGCGGACTATATGATTCTAAAGTGTCCTGTATGATATTAAAGTGGACTGTATAATGTTAAAGTTCTAACAATTAGCTTTCTACCCAACATTGTAGGGTTTAATTACATAGCCTACTAAATAAAAATTAACCAATGTGTAGAAATTTGCAACTAAAGGTTAGTCTACAATGGGTAGTAAATTAATGTACAACTTAACTGTTATGTTGAATGAGGCCTGGTCAACCAGACATGAATACGAAAGATCACACACACTAATTCTCCTCGTGGGTCACGCTATAGAATCATCACTTGTCATGTGTTGTACTAGATAGTGCTGCTAATTTATTTTTCCCCTTCAATTTCACCTGTCAAATGGGCACACAAAAAATAAAAAGTAACCAATATATGACGGTTATATCAGGGACAAGTTATTATGGAGAATTCATTTAAGCTTACCCATTTAGGGTGGTTTGCCATACCCATAACAGGTCAACCCAAAATTACATTAATTGCCACAAACGATAAGATAAACAGGTCAATCGTGTGCAAAACACTTTTCTATTTGCTACTGAAGGCATGCTGATGATGGGAGATTTGGCGTCCCACAGCCTTTGAACTAGAAGGAAATATTCGTGAAGTTTTGTGACCGTGCTCGCAGGCAAGACTTTGTTGATGTTAATAATAGCGTCTCTCCTCCTTCCTCGATCACAACGCGTCAAGAAACCGGTTAAAATTCTGCCCTTTTAGTGACAATGAAAGGGAGATCTTAGTTTTATTTGTAACTAGCAGTATCCGGCCATGCATTGCTGTGACTCAGCAGCCTCCCGTCCCCTCATCCTGTCCACCATTCCACACGCCCATGTCTGATTCATTCTCAAATGATCTTATGTTCCCATTAGAAAATTTGGAACATCAAATGATCTGAAGTTCCCATCACTTAAAAATAAGAACAGCTAGAAAAACGAAATGAAAAATAATAAAAATAACTATACTCACGAAATGGACGGTATGGTAAACAACACAGCTCAATTCCAACACAATGTCACGCAAAATAATTAAATGAAAATGAAAATAAATTGAAATCAACCCAACATACCACACACCCAAACAAACGACACACACATGTGCCAACCCATGGTGGACAGGCCACCGAACATTCAAACCTCCTCTCTCTTCATACTCACATCCTCTTCCAGAATTTCACCTCCCTATCCCTCTACCTCCCCCCATCCTTTTCAAACCCTTTAGAATCAAATCCAAATCCAATCGAAATGTATGAAAATTTTATTTATCAATAAAATCGGAAATATTGACATGGAATTGTAGCATATAAGAGCTTGTGTTGCTCTTACGCGCATCATATGGCGCTGTTCCTTAAAAAAAATGTTTTTACCAGTCACAGGTGTGGCTTCTATACTTATACTTACGAAAACAAAGGTATGGTGAACAACACAGCTCAATTCCAACGTAATGTCACACAAAATAATTAAATAAAAATGAAAATAAATCAAAATCTATGACAATTCAATTTATCAATGCAATCGGAAACATTGAAATGGAATTGTAACATATTTAGTATAGCTGTGTTGCTATGACGTATAATAGATGGCGTTGTTTTTAAAAGAAGGATGATTTTTACCTGTCACAGGTGTGGCATCTGTAAAGTAGGTATATAGAAACACAACGTGTATTCGAATGGAACGTTGTGTCAAAATTTCAAAGCAATTGGTGAAGCACTTTCAGAGATAACAGTATGTGTTTCTCTTACGTCCAACAGATGGAGCTGTTTTTAAAAAAAAAGCATGTTTTTTTCCTGTCACAGGTGAGGCATGTATATAGTAGGTATACAAAAACACGCGCCTATTCGAATGCAACGTTGTGTCAAAATTTCAAAGCAATTTGTAAAGAGGTTTTGAAGATTTCCCTCACATGAAAAACACAGTTTTTCGAAAAATGCACATTTTTTCCCCGTCACAGATGTGACATCTGTGTCACATCTATGACACAGATTTTATATAGTATGTATATAAAAACTCGCAAGGATGCGAATGGAATGTTGTGTGAAAATTTCAACGCAATCTGTGAAGAACTTTCAGAGATTAGCGATTTTGAACAACCAACATTTCCATTTTTATTTATATAGAATTCATTAGATCCAGTCATAGAGAATACTTTTTTTCATCAATTTTAACCTCTAGACTGGTGTTTTAAATGATTGATTAATATTTAATGAAGTATATTCTGGTGACGTGGCAATTCTATTCTCATTTGATGGGGGAAAATTCAATAACTCTAATTTTCTTTGAATTATTAAATTAAAATACTTCTGTGTAAATTTGTTAATACAGAATCAACAGCAATATTATCTGCATATTGTATTGAAAGTACCCTCGGTCACTAGCGCTATATGGATACCGGAATACCATCTCAAGCAGGGATGGCGGTTACCAAACTAACTATCTGTTTTCACAGCTGAATTATATGCCTTATATCAAGCTCTCCAAATAATCACAACATTACCAATCGGGACATATACAATCTGCAGTGACTCCAAGAGTGCGATTCAAGCAATTACGTACTCTTCAACAACGTGCAAGGAGTTTGTTTACCCATGTCTTCAAATTCTTCATGAACATCGATTAAACGGTTATGATACCTCTATCCAATGGGTCCCAGCACATTGTGGTATTCTCCATAATGAACTAGTAGATCAACTAGCCAAAGCAATGCACAACACACCTCACATTACCCGTCATTCAATTCCCCTGTTGCACGTAAAGGAGCCTTCAAAAATACCATCACTCAAGATTTTGCGACGAAATGGAAAACGTCATGCTCACCTTTGTACTATGGGTCCATTAAAAAGAAATGGGAAACTTGGAAACATGTCAGATATAAAAGCAGAGAAATTCATATAGCGATGACCAGATTAAGGCTGGGACACACCAAACTAGCAGCACACAGCTCTAAGTACAGAACAGACATCAACGAACTCTGCATCTACTGTCAGGTGCCTGAAACAGTCGAACACTATCATCTCCACTGCTTCCGACATTATAGTGCCAGAGTAAATCTCAAACAAGTACTTATTTCACTTAAAATTCCATTTACCATCGAGCATATATTAGGAGGCGGTGACCACTCGTTACAAGAAAAATGCCAAATAGTCAAAGCACTGGCTAAATATCTACGGTCGACCAACAAATTGGGTCACATCTGACCCGCGCCACATTTATACCTGGCGTCACCAACAGCTAAACACAGAAAACAACTGCCTTGTCGCAGTACCAAGGATCAGCTGACACCATAAACACAACACACCGCCCTACGGTGCGGCAAGTCTCCCTCTAACATACACCTCTGTTTTAGTCGCCGCTCCTTTGTCTACAGCACAACGCAACAAGCCCCTTTGAAACTCTTATCATCTTCAACATAAACGCCTCTACCAACATCTGTACTTGTGCAGTCATCGGGAGGACAAACCCATCTTGCAAACTGCACCTACTATCAAGAAGAAGAAGAAGTATTGAAAGTTAGTAAATGGGGTTGGTATTTCCAACGCTTGTGGATAGCATAATATAAGCATCCTATGACAAGACTCAACTGAAACATCAATATTTGTAAGAGAAAAACATGTTTTTCTTAATTAAACCATATATTACACAGAAATCACAATAGCGTGATGCATCAAATGAACAAATCCACAAGGGCCGTGACGAGGGTTCGAACCTACGTCCGAGAGGATCGTCCCGGAGAGGCTGCAGGACCCACGGTAGATCAGGATGATTTTCCGGTTGCAATTCTTTTACCATGTCGTAGCTCAGTCGATTAAGCCGAAGGAAAGAAGGAGCTTAATTTCTTCATGATTCATTTAAATCCAGTAATATTTTGTTATGTATTAGGCTCCCAGACTTGTGATATAAAGATTATTTGATATAAATTTAATAGGTAAATAGATAATAAGTTATGTGGCAAGATCTCAGCCTAATTTCTCTATATGGTTAACTTAGGTAAATTAATGGTTAGTAGTAATTAGTGTTGGAATTTCCGTCATAATTCTGGGGAGGAGAAACACGGGTCAGAGTCCACTGTTTAGGACAAGCAAACACTTCATTGCTCTCCTTCATCCAGAATTATAATATTGCTTAAGTTTTAGTTTGCACTGTTGTGCGGTAGTCCTTTCAGAACATACACCTTGTTGCCCGAAACGCATTGCGTAATAGTGGCTTTAGGCATTGTATGTACTAGCTCTATCTATATATCAATCCATTAATGTAACATCACTTGTATGTATGTACCTTACCTGAATAAACATATTTATTTATTTATTTATTTAGAACGGATAGTCCTTTCAGAACGGATGTCCCGTACTGGAGCTGCAGGGGTGGGGAGTCTTTGTGGGACTTCATTTCCTGCTAGCTCCAAAGGAACCAATTTCTCTATTGTCATGAGATTAGTGGTTCCTCTGTGCTTCTCTTTCACTATCCTCAAGATATCCTTGTGATCTGGATGGACAGAAACTATACTGCCCCAGTGGCTACTTTGAATGTGGACTGTCACTGCCCAATAGAACAACATCACCAAGTTTTAAGTGAACTTTATTATATGGGTTATTTCCCCATAGTGTTACTCCCTCAGAGCAGTTAGGTATTCCAGAGTCCAAACGTCATTCCACCGACTTCTTACTCTTGACAGATGTTTGTAGATCTGAACCAAGTCACTCTCTTTGACATATGAAGTATCTTCTGGTGCCTAATCCATGAAGGACACTAGAGGGGTAACAAGTCCTCCATACATCAGATCAGATGGATTTAATGGCTCATATTGTGAGTGATCATCAGAGATGTAGGTCAGTGGTCGGTTATTGACCCGAGACTCAATTTCGTTGACAGCGGGTTGGAGCTTCTGTAGATCAATCTTTTCGTAGTCGAGGGTTTTTCTTAGAGAGCATTTTACTGTCCCCATCATCCGCTCGTAGAAACCTCGGTGCCACTGTGCTCTGAGGGGGGGGGGGTATAAATTTCCAGTGGCACTGCTATTAGTTTAGGGTGGTGCCTACTACTGGGTGATTCCAGACCTCGCTCAGGCATGCTTTCCCTGCCACCAAGTTGGACCCATTGTCTGAGACCATCAACTTGAGGCAGGACATAACATAATTAGACTGTTTACTCTGTGGTTGCAGAGGAGAAACATTGGATGTTTCATTTCTAGATTTATCTGGGCATGCTGTGAGCGGCCCCCGGCACCTTAATATGAAATTGTTGTCTGGGTCAGTCCAGGGACCCAGATCATTAATAGTTTTATCAGGAAGGTTAACAAAATTTCTCCCGTAAGTTTCTGTTTCAGCCCTTATGACTCGGTATTTAAGAACACTAGGGAATTGATATTTGATTCCTAATTTATTCAGGAAATTAAATACCCTTTGCATGACACCTAACACTTTATTGAGATCAAAGTACTGATTAGGATCAATTATAAAGTCCGAGGTGGTTCTGGTTTCTCAGTGGGAGCATTGACATTCGTCACAATAACTTGTGGTTTTTTTTGTTTAGGCCATGGGTCACTGAATACCATTGATGTCCATTGAACCACATCTCGGTTTTGGTTAATTGCCTTAAAGTCGGGCCTCTGAAGAGGTAGTCAGCTGGATTCTCTTTGGTGGGTACATATATCTTAGTTTGTAACCACCTAACCACTCTCTGATTTCCTTAACGCGATTACGCATGTAAAGAGATTTTCTATTGTTGTTTTTCACCAACTGCAGTACTGCCTCATCGACCCTACTTCTGTTTCTTCTAAGTGGATTAGGTTAGGTTTTGGTCAGATAATGAGCCAGTCTTACTCCTAACAGTAGCGTGGCTAATTTAATTGTTGCAATGAGCGATTCTTCTAAGGTGTTACCCTAGCTTTATATGTTAGTAGACTTGCCTGTTCATCTGTCACTAAATAGGTTACAGTGCAATAAGCCTTTCCTGAGGCATCACAACACATGTTGCTTGATAGGCTGGTTGGCCATTACGGCATTACGAGGTAACTTGATATATTCTAGGATACTTAGATCCGTCGTGAGTTACGGCACTTGTCTTGTAGGGCAGTGGTTAGTGCATCATCCCAACCTATCTTTGCCTGCCAGCATTCTACCATAATCAATTTTCCCTTAATTTATATAGGCTTAATATTCCCAAAGGGGGTCACAAGGCTTGCTGACTTGGGATAATAGCTTCCTCATGGTTAAATTGGTGGTATATTTGCTCCACCACTATAATTGTCAACTGAACCAAAGTTTTATCCCATTCCACACCTAGTACTTTCATCTTCTGAGATACAAGGTAGTCTGGAAACTCTGATTTGATCAGTTGATTTAAGTTTGAATTACTGGAGAAGAATATTTGCTCCCAACAACTCTCGATTGGCCTCATGATATACAGTTAGCAGTTCCTTCTCACTACTAATTGTTCCTTGAAAATTGTCCACATACAGGTTATTGCTAATTTCAGTTTTACAATCAATTTACAAATGCAATCCAGTATAAGCAATCCACTGTTTGAATCACTAGGATCTTTTATCCATAGGCACTTGGTGTAGTTGTGGTCTTCTTATTGGAGTCCTACCCTAAGGAATGCCTTACTTATGTCGGCCGTGTATACATAAACTCCTATGCGGAACTTTAATCATGTTCAGCCTCTGTGATTAGCTTGGACTAGTTTGAAGGCAGTTATTTAACGAGACACTATTCTGTTTGGCCTTTGAACTGCAGTTAAACACTATCCTTATTTGGGTAGTAACTGAGTTTGGCAGTACTGCGTGGTGTGCCAAATAGTGTCCCTCCTTAGGGATATCATTGGTTACAACTTTGATGAGTTTGTTATCTAGCTGTTGTTGGATTATATCATGGTACAATTTCAGGTTCTCTGGTTCTCTATTCAAGTGCGACATCTGAGACCTAACTTAGTTTTGTGCCATGAAATGTTTTGCTATAAGCTGAGGATGATTCAGCTTCCATTGTAGCCTGACCCATTATTGATTAGAGTAGCGGGTCTGGCCAAACACCATTGCTCTAATCTATTGATTAGATTAGAGCAATGGTGGAGAGTAGTGAGTGGCAGTGGTGGAGAGTGATGAGTGGCAGTGTTGGAGAGTGGTGAGTGTCAGTGGTGGAGAGAGGTGGGTGGCAGTGTTGGAGAGTGGTGAGTGGCAGTGGTGGAGAGAGGTGGGTGGCAGTGTTGGAGAGTGGTGAGTGTCAGTGGTGGAGAGTGGTGAGTGGCAGTGGTGGAGAGAGGTGAGTGTCAGTGGTGGAGAGTGGTGAGTGTCAGTGTTGGAGAGTCGTGAGTGTCAGTGGTGGAGAGAGGTGAGTGTCAGTGGTGGAGAGTGGTGAGTGTCAGTGGTGGAGAGTCGTGAGTTTCAGTGGTGGAGAGAGGTGAGTGTCAGTGGTGGAGAGTGGTGAGTGTCAGTGTTGGAGAGTCGTGAGTGTCAGTGGTGGAGAGAGGTGAGTGTCAGTGGTGGAGAGTGGTGAGTGTCAGTGGTGGAGAGTGGTGAGTGTCAGTGGTGGAGAGTGGTGAGTGTCAGTGGTGGAGAGTGGTGAGTCAGTGGTGCGTAGCAGTTCAGTATGAATACGGATGCCACCGTAGTCTTCCTGTAAAGAGAGTTACAGCCATTAAAATTGACTTAACATCTTAAGTTATGGAGACAAGGGGGGGGGGGGGGGGGAGGAGAGAGAGAAAGAGATACTTCTGGTCAGGAAAGCCAACGGTTCTTGCGGTACTGGCTGGAGGCCGTGACGTCACCGTTCATCACGTGACCATAGGAAGGCCTACAGGTTGCCCGGAGCCCCTGGCCGATCCCGTTCTCTCCTATGATTGGTTGATTTGTAGAATAGAGGGGACAAGCTTGGCCTGCTCCTGCCTCGTCTTGGGAAAGCATTCTGTCTTGTGTCGCTTGTCTTGTCAGACTTGTCTTCCCGCTGTGTTACCAAACTGCGTGAAACACCGTCTAAAGCAACATTTAGTAACTAGTAATTATCGTTCCATCAATGCGGATTCGCTGAGCAGAATCCAGGATCGCGGTGATAGGAAATACGATATTATTAGTGAAACGAATTAGATATAGTGTAATTCACCACATGATCCTGCAGGAGGAACAAGATTGCATTTTTAGGATCCGTGATCATCGTCAGCATCCGTAGTCATCCGTCACCATATGACTTCGATGCTGAACTAGGAAGGAATAAGGAAAGGTTTCCCACTGATTGAGAAATCCTCATTTAGATTTAAGTGAATTAAGTGAATAACAGCCTCCTTAGTGGACATAGAAATTTCTGCCAAATCCGTGCTACATCCCTTTGTACTTTAAACATGAGGTCGCCATCAGAGTAATGCGCCACACTGCATATTACTTCTGTTCCTCACAAGAGCTGATGGGCAGCGCTCACATTGCCTCAGTTTTGAGCGAGAAAATCATGCTCGTGTGTGACGGACCTCGACGCCATCTATGATCCAGTTGCCGAACTATAGCAGTTGACCCTCCCATTAATCGTAGTTTCCCATCTTCTAGTCGGCTGGGCTGGAAAGTGACGACCAACCAGGGGCAGGCAATGGAAGTCAGCAAAGCTAGGGAGTGGACGAGTACTTAGGTGGACCTAAGGGTGCTAGCCAGTGTTGGCTAGTTGAGTGCTGTGGACTTTACTCCAGGAAGAATTAGCCAAGTGAGCTAGATGAGCGCTGTGGACTTTACTCCAGGAAGGATTAGCCAAGTGAGCTAGATGAGCGCTGTGGACTTCACTCCTGAAGGTACTAGCCAGTGGGGCTAGGTGAGTGCTGTGGTTGGGCGCTATGGAGTTTGCTGGTTGAGCGTACTAGCGAGTGTGTTAAGGGGGGGGGGGACCGTTCGAAGACGTCTCCATAACGGCAAGCAGTTTTAGGGCTAGTGGTGTGTTGAAAACTAAGTCATCTGTGTCCGTCATCTCATAGTGTCCGTCATCTCTGAAGTTAGCTAGCGTGAGGGCTAGTGGTGCCGCTCCGGATGACCTCACATAGTGATTTATATTATGGTGATGGGTAATAATAACGGGTTATTTTAAGTGCTATTATTTTTAATTACCTTAAACATTACACTATATTTTCATAAAGGTTAGGATACTCTGAACTTGAGTAGGATCATAGTTTAAAAAGAACCCGGTTACGAAAGGTTCGTAACATCGTGTACTTGTGGGACCTTCCCACGCCAGTCCTGGTAGCTAGACAGCCTACACTGCTCGCCTCACCGCGCCACACCGCTCCTAGTGCTGGAGGCACTTAAATCAACTTTCAGCGGAACGTTGTCCTAAAGCACTTGGTCAGGGGAAGGAAGTGGAAGGGGCGACCACAGTACATTGGAGGGAACTACTGCGCCTGAGTCGTGTTTTTGGTGTGTTGACTGGTATATGTGATACACCAGTCAACACATTTATAGTCATGTCAACTGTTGTGTATATTTATTAGTTCAGTTCAATATCATACCGTTCTGTGTGGAGATTTCCATGTATGTGTTGTCTCATTTCAGGAGAAACCAGTAATTCCAGAAATGTAAGTGTGTATATCTTGCGATAACCAGTGTATGTAATTACTGTGGTGGATACCCTGTGATACTATTTGTTGTGATACCTTGTGTATATAATTACGTGTGGTGGTATTATTAATTGTATTGTCTTGGTTATTGATGTACTGTTAGTGTTGCATTGGGAAGTGCAGCATTGTGTTCTTATGTTTAGTTTGTCTTTGTGACAAGGAATTTGTGATCTGTAATTAGTAATTACTCTCCGAATGACAGTAATTATGGTTAACGAATTATTGTTTTGGTGTGTTGATTGTCGGAGTGACAGGATTGCAATTAACGTATGGATTGTAATAATGACAGGATTATAATGACTTTCTTGCTGACTGTCCAGTTCACCGAACATTAACGTAATTAATCACAGACTAAATTAGTGTAATTCATTACACTATTATTTGTCACTCTTACAGATGTGTGCTAACGTAATCCAGTGGGTTACCGGAGACTCTCAGTGATCTGCCTTACTGTGTTTGCATTCTTATCAAGCATTCCTGCATTATTCTGCAATTGCTTGAATTGCAATTTGAGTCCTAAGTGAGCACCCGTATTGTTCAGTTAGTTCATTATATCAGCCCCAACGGCAAGGCGAGGACTCCTTGCTGTACTGCTGGCTGGACAGCTGTCTTTAAGTGTCACTTCGAGTCATTAACATAACCTAATACAAGGCACAACAATCTTGACGTTAATTCTTTATGAATAAATTGTTATTGCTCCCAAAAGAAGTGTCTGTCAATACCTTCCAATATTATTGTCCCACCCATGATGTAACATATTTAACTGTTCTTGCAAACCTTCACGAAGTCCTGCTTCTGGATGCGAACCCGATTCATAGCCACACACTTCAAATTAAATTTGGTGGTAGAACCCGTGAGCTTCCCTTAAGACTGCAGTTGGCATTTAACGACCTAGTGGATAAGGGTTCCTTTTTTTTTGAACCCTGACAGTTGTTACCGGTGTGTTTTTTAAATTTTAATGTAATAATCTGCCTCTGGCATTTAATGTGCTGGCTTGTGCAATCCTTTCTTATTGAGGACATTTGTATATGTGTTCAACCCAAAATAAATATATCTCCCGTCTGGCGTGCAAAATGGGGCTATGCAACTTGGGTTTAATCCCATAAATTAAGACTCGAATTAGAGTAACGATCAACAAATCAAAACTAATTTGTTAACCGTAATTACTGTCAATCGGACAAATTAAACACTCGGTGAGTAATTACATTAGTTATACGGATGTTTGACAATAATTAATCAAGAACGAATTACGGTAACTCAAAGCTGTCACTCACGACAGCTTGCCAAGCAAAACTGTCACTTCACTTCATGTTAATTAACCTAAACAAATTCACTGATTGATAATTACCAATTAAAGATCAGTCCTTGTTGCATAGACAAGCAAAACACAGTAACACAATGCTGCACTATAACACTGCACTAATAACCAACACAACACAACACAATTAATAATACCACACTGATAATTATCCATCCACTAATTACATACACAGGGGTATCACAACAGATAACCCCTTACCACTCTCGAATCACTGGTTTCTCATAAAGAGACAACACATACATGGAAAGTTCAACACAGAATGGAATAATGTTGAACCGAACAAATCGATACACACAATAGTTCACCTGACTATAAATGTGTTAATTTCTCGCGAGTTACCAGGACTCGCGTGGGAAGGTCCCACACAAACGAGGAAGATTTTCTCAACTAAAAGCGAGTTGAGGGCTGCCCCCTCGGCTCTTGTGAGGAACACAGAGAGGAACAAAGATAATGCACACGGTGTGGCGCTCTACTTTGATGGCGACCTCGTATTCAGGATACATGATGTTGCAGCACGGATTTGGCAGCAATTTCTATGTTTACGGAGATGGCCGAAGTTCACTTAATTACTTCAGAAGGATTTCACAATCAAATGGGAACCTTCCCTTATTCCCTCCTAGTTCATTATCGTAGTCATATGGTAACGGATGACTACAGGTTCTGACGATGATCACGGATCTTAACAATGTAGTCTCGTTGCTCCTGAGGGATCACATGTTACACCATCTTCTTCGTTTCACTCCTAATATCGTAATTCCAATCCCCGCGATCCCAGATTCTGCTTGAGACCCGCGTTGACTGAACGATGATAATTATTGACTATATTTCGCTCTAAATGGTGTTTCTCGCAGTTTGGCCAAACTGTGGAAAGACGAGTGTAAGGAGAACACAGGACAGACTGCTTCTCTGAGGCGAGGCAGGAGTGGGCCTTGCATGTCTGCTCTGTTCTACGAATCCATCAATCAGAGGAAGGGCGGCATCGACCATCAGAGGAAGGGCGGCATCGACCATCAGAGGAAGGGCGGCATCGACCATCAGAGGAAGGGCGGCATCGACCATCAGAGGAAGGGCGGCATCGACCATCAGAGGAAGGGCGGCATCGACCATCAGAGGAAGGGCGGCATCGACCAACCTGTAGACCCTTCTGGTCACGTGATGACCGGTGACGTCACGGCCTCCAGTCAGTGTTGATACAAGCGGCGAGAACCGTTTACTTTCCTGTCCACAAGTACCTCTCGCTCTCTCCCTTCGTCTCCATACACTTTAATGTTAATTCTATATTAGTGGTTGTACCTGTTCTCGCAGAAAGGCTGTGACGGCCTCTGTAGTCATACTGAAGAGCCTTGGGTTTATGCTAAACTTAGACACCAAACAACAAAATGGTGACTTAAGAATTACAAAATCTAGAGTGAGTGCACTCTGGTGCATTCATGCCAGAGTACAACCTGATAGCATGCACTCCAACACAGTTGAGAAGATAACTGGTAATCTATCCTCTCACATAACCTCACACTCGAGAATTTATTTTACTGGAAGAGAAAAAACATTCAACAACATCAACTAGATTACACGGCCAACAACTGTCTATCAATCAGTGTGCCCCAGCCGAGCTAAGTGTTGGTTGTGAGAGACAGCGTTTTCTAAATGCAGTCCCCTGTGGGGGAGGGGGGAGTCGGGGAACCTATGGGGGGGGGGGGAGTTGCCTGACCTTGGACTGGTGTCATGTTCCGCTTCAGCTCCAGGTCCTGGCCGACTCAATGTCTCGTAACCATTTTCGTCACTAAGCTTTACATTACCATCCACAGTGTGAGTCACACCGAACATTTACACCACACGGGGATGTGAAAACAAATAAAGGATTTTCTTCTTTTCACTCAGACTACACTCTTCCCTTACTATGATGATGATACTAGTCCAGGACGGACCAAAATGTCGTCGTTTCTTCTTTTTTGCAACGTGTGGGTTGGTCACCACATCTTCAGCCACGTTTCTGCGACTCATCACTTGTATTTCAGTTCCTGTTTTGTAGTGGTTAAAGCACTTCCTTGGCGTCTTGCAAACAGTTGGTCCTGGGTTCGTATCCTGGCCAGGGAGGATTTACTGGGCATAAATCCTTAACTCTCGCCTCTGTTTACCCAACAATGAAACAGGTACCTGGTTGTTAAACGATTTTGACAGGGTTTGACATAATCCTATGTTCCAGGGAACATAGGATTATGGACTCAAACGAAATGCTATGCATGCTGGTGTACAAGAATGTAAGAACTCCGTGTATGTGTGTGTGTGTAAAATGTATATATTGGCAAATTAGCTTAATGGTTATTGTGAGAAAATTGCTTGAATCGTTAATTGAAAAGGCCATTCGTCTGCAGCTTGAGAAAACAGACGTATTATTGATTTACATAATGATTTTACTAAGGGCCCCTCACGTTTGAGAAATTTGATCTCATTCTTGTCCAGCATAATGAGTCGGGTGATAATGGAAAAGTTTGTGACGATGAATACTTTGACTTTAGCAAAGCTCTTCTTACAGTGCCACGTGAAAAATTGCTTTAAAATATAGAGGCTCGCGGTATTGAGACTGCTATATTAAGTTGGATTGGGGTATGGTTATACCAAAGGAAACAGTTAGTATAAATAGAGAATGTCAAAGTGGGGAAACTGTTGTAACAGGCCTCAAGGCTGTCCTGATACCTCTGTTTATGGTTTAGATTCAGAATTGATCAGCAATATTTGCAAATTTGCAGAAGATACAAAAATCAGGAGAGACATAAACTGAAGAAATTTTAAATCCCTTCAAGACGAACTAGGTAGGGTTTTGAAATGGTCTAAGCACTGGCAGCTGCAGTTTAAAAGTTGAGAAATATAAGGTAATGAGGCTACATAGAGTTATAGGATATCAGTTGGATGCTGTTGACATTACGGAGTCTGATTGCGAAAGGGATTTGGGGTCATGATTATTAAGAACGTAATGACAAAAATAAATGCATAAGCGAATAATACCAAAAAGGACATTAATATTTATTTCTAGAAGAGTTAACAATATAACACCTGGTTTTATTCTCGAGCTATATCTATATTTTCAAGCATAATAAGACTTACGGGATATTCTCGAGCATAAGTGTTACAGGACTTTGCTTGGTCAGTCACGCCCCCTCCCCGCTCAGCTCGTTGTCGCCGTGTGGGGGCTTGGTGGGCGGCTGCCGGAGTGTGATGCTCCTTGGGACAGTCCTGTCCTTTTCTAGCCTTGTGCTCCTGCTGCCGTCCTCTCCAATTCTGCTGGGCATCTTTTCCTTTCCTTTTCCTTCTGTTTCGTTTTTCTCCCCCCTCTTCTCCTATCTGCTTGCCGTTTCCTGCCGACCTTTTGCTCGTTCTGGTTCTTCCCTTGGACTTCTTCTATTTTGACGCCCGGGTGCTTGAGGAGGCATACTCTTGCACCCGTAGAACTGCAGTACCCGACGTCGAGAGCGAGGGGAACCTTTTATTGTCAATCCCCACTTCGTCACTGAACCCGATCTCGACGGACTGTCGGTTTCTTAAGGTGGCGTTTGTGGGGCGTATACTCACGACGCACCCCTAGGAGGCCCCGACAAGATCGGCGATAGCTTCTTGTTGGGTGTCCTGCCTCTAATTGTGGCTCCATGGTGGGTGTGGGGGCACATTCGTGAGTGAATTCTTCTTTCGTCAAGATGATTACCCCTGCTTCGGCTTCTTCTGGTTTACCTTCTCAGGCTCGTGGGGTGGGCGACCAAGCCCCCGAGTCGGTCCGTATTGGAAGACCGGGCTCTGTAGCCTCCGCTGCATTGGGCCCCGACCTTGCTCCTCCTTTGGCCTCTCTGACTCCTTCCCCTGGCTCCCCTCCCTCCTCTGTGGTTGGGTCGAGCCCCAAGCCCCCAGTGGTGACTACCTCGTCCCCTGGCGCGGCTCCTTCTCTAGTTGTTACTACTGCGCCTTTTAACCCCTCTCTCTCTGGGGGTTCTCACCGCCGTTCTCGTCACGGCCGCCCTCGCTCGATTCCTTCCAGTTCTGCTACCTATCAAGCCTTGTTTGGTCCCGCTTCGTGGGCCAAATATTTTGATCTCCTCCCTCTTGATTCTGCGCCTCCTGACGATTTCTCCCTTCATCGACATCTCATTGATTCCGTGGATGCCTCCATTACTTTTAACCCCACTCGTCTCGGTACGCGTGTCGTTGCTGCTCCTTCTCAGGATGCTGCTTCCCGCTTGGCTGCCTTATCCTGCCTTGGCGAGACCCCCGTTCGGGTCTCGAAGAACGTCCAGTTGAATGCCAGTGTTGGCACTATTTTGCTCCCGCCCCATGTTGCGACCGGTGTTCGGGACCTACGCGACTGCCACGACGATATTCGACATATCCTCGCTGCCCAGGGCCATTCTATTCTCCAGGTGGACACGTTTACTCGTCCCCCTCGTGGTAGTCGCCGTCAACCCCTCCGGGTTGTGAAGATTACCTTTGATGGTAGGACCCTTCCACCCTCTGTCATTCTTGCTGGTGCCAGGTGCTCTGTCCAGGAGTACATTCCTTCTCCTCGGCTCTGCAACAAGCGCTGGAGGTTTGGGCATGGTGCCCTCCGCTGCTCCGGGACTGTCTCTCTCTGTCCTTTGTGTGGTGGCGAAGGTCACTCTAAGTCGGAGTGCGCTTCTCCCCAGGCTCGTTGCCTCAACTGCGGTGAGGCCCATCCTACCTTCTCCCGTGCGTGTGTCCATTACAAGCTTGAGGCAGCCGTCCTCAACTTGAAGCACCGGGAGCGTTTATCTTTTCCTGAGGCGAGGCGCCAGGTTCGCCGGCTCCCGCCTTATGCTAATATCTCTTATGCTCGCGTGTTGCGCTCTTCCTCTCCTCGTCCTTCCCGCCTTCCTCAGACTCACAACCGTTTCCGGGCCTTGGACCCTGATGCGCCCACTGCCCCCTCCTCTGTCCCTTTGGGTTCTCTCCCGAAGGATCCTCCTCCTGGTCCTCTGTCTGGGGTTCCCCTTCCTTCTACCCGGTCTGTCGTGTCTTCTGTGTCTCCTTCCTCGTCCCCCTCCGATCCTCCTTCCCATCCTCTTCCTCCATCTATCGGCTCTCCCCGCCGCCTGTCGGTGCGGGCGGATGTCCATCGCTCTCCTAACGGCCGTCGTGTGTGCTCTCGTTCGGCTTCTCCTGTTGAGACACTGGAATCCGTTGCCCGGTACGTAGTTGCTGGGACACCGGTCTCTTTAAGTCAGAAGCGTAAGCCTGGCTCCTCTCCTTCCTCTTCCCCGGCGGGTAAGAAGGCTTCGCTTTCTTCCTCAGCTCCTCCTTCTGGCTCTGTTGCTCCTTCCACTCCCGTTTCAGTGCTTGCGCCCCCTGTTCCTGCTATGGAGGTTTCTTTGGCCCCTGCTTCCCTTTCGGTTGCTGCTCTTGCTGGGGTGCGCTCCTCTCTTTCTACTCCCCCTCTTCCTGCTGCTGTCCTTGACTGCTCCTCTCCGTTGTCTCCTCCTCCTCCTCCTCCTCCTCCTCCTCCTCCGGACCCTGCCCGCCCACCTCTGATCTGTTCTCCCGTTTCCTTCCCTCCGTCTTTGCTCAGTTTACCCATGCCCCCTAACCCTGACTTTGCTGACCCTGATCCTGACCCTGATATTCTTTAACGTGCTCTGTTGGTCTTTCGCCTTTGTTTCTTCCTTGTTCTCTGTTTTTGTCCTTTCTCTTCTCGTCGTTGTCCATTCTTCAATGGAACGTTCGAGGTTATTACGCCAATTTCCTCGAACTCCAACTTCTGGTTTCGCGGTTTTCGCCCCTTTGTGTCTGTCTCCAGGAGCCGATGCTTGGTGCTCGTCCTGGTCGTTTTCGTGGCTATTCCTTTCTCTCCCCCCCCCCAGCCATTGCTGGGGCTTCTAATTCTTCTGCTCTCTTGATTCGGGCTGATGTTCCCTTTGTTCCTTTACTTTTTCCTTCGCCTCTCCATTGTTCTGCTGCTCGTATCTTTGTGGGGAAATGGTACACAGTTTGTTCCATTTATCTCCCCCCGAGTGTCCCGCTCTCTCTTCCTGATTTGAAACACCTCCTAGACTCCTTGCCGGAGCCTGTGCTCCTGCTGGGTGACTTCAATTGTCGTCATTCTCTTTGGGGTGACGTTCTGACGAATACCCGGGGTCGCCTCCTTGAGCCGTTTCTCCTCTCTTCTTCCCTGTCTCTTCTGAATTCTGGTGAGCCCACTCATTTGGACTCTCGAACTCGCACCCTTTCTTGTCTTGATCTTTCTCTCTGCTCTTCTTCTCTTTACTTAGATTTCACATGGCAGGTTCTTGATGACCTCCATGGAAGTGATCATTTCCCCATCCTTGTTTCCTTTTTCTCTTTTCGCCCTTCCCTCTCTTTCCCTAGATGGCAGTTTGCTAAGGCGGACTGGACCCTGTTTTCCCTCAGTGCTACTCTCTCTGACCTCTCCCTTCTGCCCCTCTCTCGCGCTCTCCTCCTTTTTCATGACACTGTCTTCGACGCTGCCCTCCGCTCTATTCCTCGCTCTTCCTCTCGGGGTCCACGGAAGTGCGTTCCCTGGTGGAATGCGGACTGTGCTCGGGCTGTCCGCTGTAAGCGTGCAGCCTGGAAGAAGCACCGCCGTAGGCAGACGACCGATTCTTTTCTTTTCTTTCGGAAAGCGAGTGCGGTGGCCCGTAGGGCCATCCGTACGGCTAAACGTGAATGTTGGGCATCTTATGTCTCGACAATTACGTCCGAAACCCCTCTGGCCCAGATCTGGAAGCGTATCCGCAAGATAGCGGGTAAGTTCGTTCCCGATGTTTCACCGGTCCTTCACCTCCATGATACTCTTGTGGCGGACCCGTTGCAGGTCGCTTCCGAACTGGGTTCCCACTTTTCTTCTGTTAGCTCTGGTCTTCATCTCCCCCAATCTTTCCTTCTTCGTAAACCTGTCCTTGAGTCTCGTCCTTTAGATTTCTGCACTCATCTTCAGCTTCCCTATAATGATCCCTTCTCTCTCTCTGAACTTCGTTCTGCCCTGGCCCTCTGCGGTTCTACGGCGGCGGGCTCCGATGGTATTCATTATGAGATGCTTCGCCATCTCCCTCCGAGCACGTCTCAGTATTTACTGAGTCTGTATAATCGGATCTGGGAGTCGTCGTCAGTCCCTGAGGACTGGCTCGATGCCGTTGTCCTCCCTGTTCGCAAACCAGGGTCTCTGGGTACTTCCCCTAAGGACTTTCGCCCTATTGCTCTCACAAGTTGTGTCTGCAAACTCTTTGAACGTATGGTTAACGTTCGTCTGATGTGGTTCCTGGAACACCATCACCTCCTCTCCCCTTCTCAATTTGGTTTCCGCAAGTGCCGCAGCACGACAGATGTCCTGGTGAACTTGGAGGTCTATATACGTACTGCTTTTGCTGCGAAGACCTCCGTTGTTGCCGTCCTTTTTGACCTAGAAAAGGCTTACGACACCACTTGGCGTTATCATATCCTATCTCAACTTCATTCTTTTGGCCTTCGTGGTCATCTCCCTCTCTTTCTCCGCAGCTTCCTCTCTCGTCGTTCCTTTCGGGTGCGCCTTGGTACCGCTCTCTCTCCCCCTTTTCAGCAATACGAAGGTGTGCCCCAGGGTAGTGTTCTGAGCACTACTCTTTTTCTGGTTGCCCTCAATGGTCTTCTTTCCTCTCTTCCTTCTGGTGTCTTCTCCGCTCTCTATGTCGATGATCTTACCCTTTGTTGTCAGGGTGATGATTCGCCTCTCCTTCAACGCCGGCTTCAACTTGCGATTGATGCCGTGTCGTCTTGGGCCACAGGTCATGGCTTCAAGTTCTCTACTTCTAAGACTTGTGCCATGACTTTTACGCGGAAACGGGTTGTTCTTCGTCCCTCTTTGTCACTTTATGGTCATCCCCTTGAATACAAAGATTCCGCGAAGCTTTTGGGGTTATTCCTTGACACTCGTTTGTCTTGGTCTCCCCATATCTCTTACCTCCGTGTTGAGTGCTCTAAGTCCCTTACCCTCCTTCGGGTCTTGTCCCATACTTCTTGGGGGGCAGATAGGCGCACTCTCCTTGCTTTACATTCCTCTCTCGTCCTGTCTAAGCTCGATTATGGTTGCCCTGCTTACTCGTCTGCTTCTCCTTCTACTCTTCGCCGTCTTGATGCTTTGCACCATACTGGGTTGCGCCTCAGTTCTGGTGCCTTTCGTTCGACTCCCGTCCTTAGCTTGTATGTTGACACTGGCTTCCTGTCTCTCCAGGACCGCCGTGATCGCTACTGTCTTCGGTATCTTGCGCGGTCCTTGCAACATCCTTCCTCTCGTCTCTGTCGTGCTTTAACTTTTACCCCTCCTGCGGTTCCTGTTCCTCTTCACCACCTCCCTCTTTCTGTCCGGTTATCTCGCCTGCAGGATTCTCTTTCCGTTCGTATTTCTGATGTTTCTCCTCGTGTTGTTCCTTCTTTGCCCCCGTGGAGGGTCCCTCTTCCGCGGTTTTGTACATCCTTGACTCGCATCACTAAAGCTTTTACCCCTCCTACAGTTCTAAAGCGCCTTTTCCTCGAGCACTTTTCTTCTCACTCCCGCTCCGTTTCTGTCTTCACCGATGGGTCTAAGTCAGCGGACGGTGTTGGCTACTCTGTTGTTTTTCCTGATCGCACTTATATGTGTCGCTTGCCTCCGGAGACTAGCATCTTTACAGCGGAACTTTATGCTATTCTCTATGCTCTTCGTCTCCTGCTTTCTCGTTGTCAGTCTTCCTTTGTGGTTGTTGTTGACTCTCGTAGTGCCCTCATGGCTCTCGGGTGCTTTAATCCAGTTCATCCGGTAGTTGTCGAGATCCAGCATTGGCTGTTTCTCGTTCACAGTAAATTTAAGTCGGTTGAGTTTTGTTGGGTTCCCAGCCATATTGGCGTGTCTTTAAATGAGCGTGCGGATGCTGCCGCTAAGGAAGCTGTCCGCTCTTGTCCCATCTCTCGTAAAGGCATTCCGTATTCCGACTTTTACCCGGTTATCCATTCCTCAGTCCTTACCCGTTGGCAGGCTTCTTGGTTGTCTGTTACTGGTAACAAGCTACGTACTCTTAAATGTTGTGTTTCCTCGTGGCCGTCCTCCTTCCACCGTAACCGGCGGTGGGAAACAGCTCTAGCGAGGTTGCGTATTGGCCATACTCGCTTAACCCATGGTCACTTGATGGAGCGCCGCCCTGCTCCTTATTGTCCTAGTTGCATTGTCCCTCTTACGGTCGTGCATGTCCTTCTTGAATGTCCTGACTTCCAGGACGAGCGTGTGTCTTGCTTTCCGACCGCCCCTCGCGGTCACCTGTCCCTCGATAGAATTCTTGGTGACTCGGATACTTTTGATATCGTTCGCCTTATGCGTTTTTGTTCTCGTATTGGCATCCTTGGTGATATTTAGCGCCCTCTGATTATTTTGCGTATTTGATGGTGCTACATAGCCTTCCCGGTTTGGTGCCTTCTTTTGATAATTACTTACTTACTTGGTCAGTCACGTCACGTGACCTCGGTCAGCCAATAGCCAGCCTGCTGGCGCCCTCACGTCTAGGCGCTTAACCCACAGGGACGTTGCTATTTTGTATGTACAAGGGGAGTAAGCCCCCCTTACCTGCAAAACTTATTAATGATAATTTTCCATAAATTTTCCATCTATCCAGTAGCCTCTCATATCAAATGATTCCCTTCATCTCGGGGAACCTACAATAAATAAGGAGATGACTCTTAACGCTGGCACTGGGGAGACATAGGAGAGGGCACTGTAATATATCCCTCCCCTTAAAATAAGTGTCATATCGGTCAGTAAATCCGGGAAAGGGCGTCCGCTATCACGTTCTCCACTCCTTTAATGTGTCTGATCTCCAGCCAGTATTCTTGCAACAGTAGAGACCATCTCGTCAGCCTTTAGTTCGACTTATTAATTTTTATGCACGAACGTCAAAGGGTTGTGATCGGTGAGGACTCTCACCGGTCTAGTATCTCCACCCACATAGACGTCAAAATGCTTCAGTGCCATTATCAAGGCTAAAGCTTTCTTCTCCACTGTGCTATAGGCTCGCTGGTACTTCTCGAACTTCTTCGAGTAGAATGCCTCTGGATGGTGAACTCCGTTCTTCTGAGCCAACATGGCTCCCATCCCCACGTCGCTAGCATCGACATACAACATAAATTTTGATTCAAGTCAACACTGGTACTTGTGTTAATAATTTCTTCGTCCTCTTGAACGACTCTTGACATGCTTCACCCCACTTCCATCTAACATTCCTAGATAGCAATTCTGTCAGAGGGTGTGAACCGTCAAGAAGTTCTTACAAAATCCGCGGTAATATCCTATCATCCCGAGGTATCATAACAACTCTTTACTCGTCCTGGGACTCTGATATTCCTTAATAGCCACCACCTTTTGTTCCACGGGAGCTACTTCTCCTTGGCCAACGACTAAACCTAAGTGTTCTAATCGGGCCTTCCCGAATTCGCTTTTGACAAGATTGTGTCAGGTTCGCTTCTTCCAGTCTTCTGAATAACCTGAGACACAGTAAATGACTCTACGTGAGCCTAAATCTCATCTGGGGGAGCGTGTAATTAGCATATATGACAGAATTTATGGGTGTCCGGAATTCTATGCAAGTTATGGTTAATATTCTTTGCAAATTTGCTAAAGTCTTTGATCAAGCAGAGATGCTTGCCTTGTAATAATATTGAAGAGACTTTATCAGCATACTTTTCCTGGCTTTTCCTAACTAAACTAAGAATGTATCGGTTACTTTCATGAGTTATTGTATCAATATAAGTATTAATCTTATTTAATTTTCCTATTTTCCTAAGATTATCAAAAGATACAGGGAATTTAAATTCATCTGCCTATACTACGAATCTCCTACACCACCGAACGCTTTTGTAAGATTTACTAACGTTATTCATTGCTGTTCCGCGTGCTAGGCTTTCATAGGCGGCTATACACTGCAATAAACACTTATCTCCATTGCTTTCAGGGTTAAATACGGAATCTTTCCCCCTTAATTTAGCAGGATAAGGTACGTAAGATTCGAAACGCATGGGGTGATGGATATAGGAGAAATGGTGAAACCTGACATAGAATGGATTCCTACACTAGAGGATTGGACATTTTTAAGGCAATCGTCAATTTTTGGAGGTCATTTCATCGACCCAAGAATTTACGAGCACTTCTCCCTCTTCCTGGGTAACAGTTTGGGTTTCTCCACTAATTGAGAACACTTCGTCTAATATTTCTACTTCATCGTCAGCGGGGTTGAGTTTTTGCAAAATCAGGCTTATGTCTGGGTAAATATGAAATGAGGGAGGAAATTTTTCCTGTATTTCTCTGAACTGATTGTCGATGTATTCATCATTCTATGTATTCGAATGATGAATACATCGAATGTCGATGTATTCATTCATTTAGCATCTAAATGGCCGGGAATGGAGAATGAATGTCTCGAAGTCTCCTTCGAAATGGTCAATGACCTCTAAGACCTGAGGAGCAACTTGAACTGCATTATCTACCTCGGGCGAATCTGGAGCAATGACATCACCTTCTTCATCGGACGATGAAATATCATGAATGGGAGTTGATTGTCTTCTTCATCTGAGGACAAATGTTGTTGCAGGCTATGCCGTCTGGTGTATCTTCTAGGTCCTGAGAATGGTGGGTTTGGCTGCGTATAGTCGTGATCCACTCAGAGGGTTGCGTTGAATCAGGGGTGAGTCATTTTCTGTAATAAAATCTATTATTAGTAAAGAGAACAATGAATAAACATTGAGGAAAACAACGTTTGAAAAATAAATATTAAGGGGAAAACAACGTTTGAAAAATAAACATTAAGAGGAAAACAAAATTTGAAAGATATATAAATAAATAAATAAATGATAAATAAATGATAATACTTACGAGCTGGGTTGTGTCTTCCACCGCCGAGTACGAGATTCTCCTGGTCACGAATAGGAACTCCTGAAATGTAAACCATCTCTGAGTACATATTACGTTTTTTATACACGGTTTATACACTCGTTAAAAATATACAATTATTATTTTTTTTTAATTATGAAAAATATGGTAAAAACATACGGTTATTTATGATACGACGTTGCATGGGTGGAGGTTCAATGATGTTTCTGGCTTGGGTTGGGGGTTCCTGGTTGACGGACCAATGACAGTTCGGGCAGGAAGTAGAACCATGAACTGAAATGAGAGTATCATATATAATTTGGATGTCTGTATGCAAGCATGTACGTATGTATGTTTCAGATATATATCTTTAACAGTTTATTGAATGTATGAGAAATTAATGTGGTACTTACTGTTAGAACAAGACAGTTGGCCTCAACTTTTTTTTTTTTTTTTTTTTTCTTTTTTTATAAATTACACAAATACAAGAACACAAAACAACGCAAACCTGTACACATCAAGTACACCAATGAAGGAACAGTACACAGGAATAAACAGTCTGTACACTAAACAATAACAGTAACCGCAAAACAAACACAAGCGCTGAACAAAATAAAAATGCATTGAAGCAATGGGCTAAACAGTACAGGGAAATAAGTGCTAAAACAGTACATGGAAACAATAGGCTAAACAGTTCATATCTACATAGCAACACAGAACATGGCCAAGAAAATTACATGAAAAATAAAGAAAACAATAAAGTACATAAATAACATTTAAACACACCTGGAACCAATAACATAAACATACACAGACGTGGATATAGAATCACGTGCACAAAACCACGCCTACCACACACACAGAAGAACAAAGGAGCATAGGACCATACACGCGCTACCCAGGAAAATGACATACACTAAATGAGAAGAAATTATGTACACACACACTAAACACACTCTAAACAACAAGACAAACACACTCATACCACCCACACCACCACGGCACACCACACTGCACCCAAGCACGCAAAATAATGGGTTACAGGCCAAAGCGAAACACGGCCACAAAAGGAACAGTAGAAAACAGTACAGCAGAAAAACCCAGGCCCACGCAGGAGCCAAAACCCCCCTCAAAACCACACACCCACACGCATACGGACACAACCGGCACCCAGAGGTACGCAAACACACCACACACACACAGGAGCAGCAGCATCTCAAGGGGGGAGACACACAAACACACGCAACCCCCGCCAAGGACACCCCAAGAAGTGGAAAGGGAGCGCATAGCAAAGCAAACCCCGAAACCCCCCATCAACACCCCAACCCCACCCAAGACGAGAACATCACCTTGCCACCAAGGCACCCGCCGACCCAAAGGCAACCCCACGAACATAGGCATCTGTGAACCACCGACCAAACTCCTCCGGAAAAGCGCGCTGCAACCACCACCAGGTAAACCGCATGCGCCCCCGTAAAAATCCTAAAATTCGGGCAATCCCAAAACCCTCCCGCCTCCCAACCCACACACAAAACACATAATCAGCAACCAAAACACATAATGTATTACGCACCCGCAGCGGATAAGCCGGAAAATACAAAAACAAAAAGTGCAGAACATCACCCCGACAACCCGGACCACAAAACACCTCCAGGACATCCCGAAACCAGTCCACCAACCCCTGTAACCGGACACAAAAATAAAATACATGCACCTGTGATTCACATAAACCACAATGAACACACGCCCCAGAATCACGCAAGCCAAGCATACACAACCGCTCATTTGTCGCCAGCGACAAATGCAGAACCCGAAACAGCAATTCACGCTGCTGAGGCGCCAAGAACCGTGCCCCCAAACACGACCAGATACCACCCCAATCCCAACACGGGAACAAGCCCTCCACTCGAGGCCGCACCCGGGGCAACAACACCCCATACACAGCCTTGCACGAGAAAGACAGAAACCCAGGATGGCGGCAGAGCTCCCGAAGAATCCCCACGGCCCAAGAATAAACAGGGGGGGTAAACAAGGCCACCTCCTGACAAACCCCCAAATCAACCAAAAAACTGAAGCGAAGCGAGCAGAAAAAAACACCCAGCGTATTCAACCCCCCACCGAGAGCCAGCCCCCGACGCAACGAGACCCAGAAGAGGGCCTTGGCCTTCGTGAAGACGTCAGGAATGCCAACACCCCCCTCTCTCACCCCTAACACCAACGTCGAACGGCGCACCGGTTGATAACGCCCACACCATACATATCTATACACCACACTCTCCAAACTCAAGGCCTTCCGACGATCCAACGGGAAACATCGAGCCACAAACCAGACACGCGACAAGACCTTTCACGCAACAAGCAGTCCCCTCTGATAAATCGTCAAGGGACGACGCGACAAAAGGCCAACTGCAACACCAACCGACCGAGAGACAGCACCCAAATTCCACTCCAAGGAGTGGTCATAGGAGGCAAACCAAGTAACCCCAAGAACCCGAATCGAGGAGACCACCGGAAACCACAACCTATCCCACACCAGGCGGGAGGCCCACTCACCGATCCCCATCAACCCCGACTTCGCCCGATTAAGAACGGCCCCCGTAGTGGACTCAAACCGCAGGAGAACGTCCTGGACAGCTTCAACAGAATCCTCCGAAGCTACAAATAGAATGGTGTCGTCAGCATACCCGCAAACGGGTAGCCGGAGACCGGACGGCAGACAAGGAGGCACGATCAAGGAACACGCTTTCACCGCCCGGAAAAGAGGTTCCTGAAAAATCACAAACAAAAGCATGGACATGGGACACCCCTGACGAACGGAACGGCAAATAGGAAAAAATGAGCTAAAAAACCCATTCACACAAACGCGACTGCGACTCCGGACATACAACAAACGGACCCACCCCACAAACACCACCGGAAAACCAAGCCTCTCCATAGCACTAAAAACAAACTCTAAAGACACCCGATCAAAGGCCTTGGACCAGTCCAAGCTGATCATAGCCGCCGAAAGCCGATACTCGGACGCATAGAGAAGCACGTCACGAAGTAAGGCATTGCAATGCATCAGGGCACGGCCAGGCACACCACAAAATTGCTCCATAGAGACCACCGACGCAACGACACCCCGACATCAACGCGCTAAAACCTTAGAAAGAATTTTATAATCAACATTTAAGAGCGTAATAGGCCTCCAATTGGAAAACAACTGCAAATCGCCCGGCTTCGGGAGCAGCCGCACGATCCCGTCACAAAAGGAATCAGGCAGAGCACCCAAACGCAAACACGCCTGCACTACTTCCAAAAGCACCCCCCCCCCAACACATCCCAAAAGGTAAGGTAGAACTCAATGGGCAGGCCATCCGCACCCGGCACTCTCCCAGAACGAAACGACCGAACCACCTCCAGGAGCTCCACCGTGGAAACATCCTGCACCAACCGGTCACACTCCGAGCGCGACAAACCGGGGAAGCACCTGTCCAAAAAGGAACCCGCGAGCACACTATCACCATGCACCTCCCCATAGAGTGCCTCCAACTCCCGCCGCGCGGTAAGCAGAACACCCTCTGTGCTAGAAATCACAGACCCATCAGGCCGCCGAAGGCCCTTGAGAAGAACGGAACCCCTAGCAGCCTTCTCCCTCCCTAAAAGAAAGGGAGAGAGCCTCTCCCCATCCACCCGCTCAGCTACACGAGCACGCACGCGAACACCGTCAGCCAACACCGCACGCAAATCACAAATACGCTCCTTACACTCAGCAATCTCACTAAAGCAGTCAACCCCAGCATTCAACCGCACATATAAAGAAGACAAACGCGCCTGAAGGAACCGCAGCAGACCAAACCTCCCGGCAGCCTCCCGCTTAGCAACAATCCCAAAAAAACCTCCGACACTCCACCTTACACCACTCCCACCAAACGAACAAAGAGGAGAAATCAGCCTTCCGGGCAACGATGCCAACCCACCAGGCCCGAAACTGCGCACAAATACGTGGACAACGCAATAACCGACAATTGAGTTTCCACCACCCAGGCCCCACCCGCACCTGACTCCGGACACCAACCCGGACAACCACCAAACAATGATCCGAGAAAGCCACTGGGACCATGCGAAAATAAAAAACCGAACACTCCCCACCAGAAACATAGAACCTATCCAACCTAGAACTCGCCCCACGCGCAGCGAAGGTATACTCCAACGAGCCGCCACACAAAACAGCCGCATCGCGAAACCCGCACGCACGCAAAACCTCAATTAAAGCGGCCGAAACATTCCGAGGGTGAGCACTAGAGCAATCCCTCACACACGTAACACAATTAAAATCCCCCCCAAAGATCAAATCCCGCGTATCATGCCGCAGGTATGGCAAAAGCCCCTCCCGAAAAAACAGCTCCCGGTCCTGACGATGCGCCACCCCAGAAGGGGCGTACACTGTCAAGAACGGAATCACAACCCCCAAATACTCAGCCCGAACAAACAAGACCCGCCCTTCTTCATCCATTTCCGTGTGAAGCACGGAAATGGATGCCCTCCGCGAAAACAACATCAGCGTTCCCCCAAAGGACGTCCTCGGCGGGTTCAACACAACATGATACTCAGCGCACAACCCCTGCAACACAGACACATCCCGAACATTGTGCTCTTGGATCAGAGCCACATCCACCCGCTGCTCCCGAAGCACATCCACAAGGCCCAATTGGACCGCCAAAGCATTCAGACCACGAACATTCAAAGACGCACAAACAATAGCAGGCGCCATCGAACCCATTAATGACCCCCAGCCCCTCCAGGACCACCAGAGGGCACAGAGCCACCCACTGCAGAGGCGCCGTCATCATCCTGAGGCTCAAACTGCCGCCGCCCCACCGTCGGGGAATCCACCATAATGCCTGGCCTCTGATCCCACAGGAGGCGGACAGTGCCGGCATCACCCAGCGAAGCACGCCGAGACCCCGCTGCCACTGACCAGGTATCACCAACGTCCACCACCGACGAGGAATTCTTGCTGCCAACCGGCACTGCATCACTTCCGGAATCCATATCAGACACAGGAGAATTAGGAGGAGGAGGGGGGGGGGGGGGCACCACCCAAGGCACAACTCCGCGAAGCCTCAATCCGTTTGCCAGGGGGCTCTCGACTGCGTGAGCGCGCCCCCGCAACGCGCTTCCGGCGAGGAGCAAGGGAGGTCAACGCCCCCTCATGGCACGCACCCGCAGGGGGAGCAGAAAGCGGACTCGCAATGCATGCAACAGGAACGCCGGCACCAACGACGACGCTTCCATCACCCTCAGTGAAAGCATCGCCTACAACGGGAGGCAACGAGACGACACTCCCAACACCACGCCCATTCACCAACGAAGCACCAGGAACAGGATGCACCTCCACATCCACCGGAAGTAGAAGACGGGAGTCAGGAGCAGCCACGTCCTCCACCGCAGCTGGCACAGGAGACACTACAGGCACAGACGAACCAGCAGGCACGGCAGTCGCAGGTGCACCACCAGGCACAGCAGTCGCAGGTGCACCACCAGGCACAGCAGTCGCAGGTGCACCACCAGGCACAGCAGTCGCAGGTGCACCACCAGGCACAACAGTCGCAGGTGCACCACCCGGCACAACAGTCGCAGGTGCACCACCAGGCACAACAGTCGCAGGTGCCCCACCAGGCACAACAGTCGCAGGTGCACCACCAGGCACAACAGTCGCAGGTGCACCACCAGGCACAACAGTCGCAGGTGCCCCACCAGGCACAACAGTCGCAGGTGCACCACCAGGCACAACAGTCGCAGGTGCACCACCAGGCACAACAGTCGCAGGTGCCCCACCAGGCACAACAGTCGCAGGTGCACCACCAGGCACAACAGTTGCAGGTGCCCCACCAGGCACAACAGTCGCAGGTGCACCACCAGGCACAACAGTCGCAGGTGCACCACCAGGCACAACAGTCGCAGGTGCCCCACCAGGCACAACAGTCGCAGGTGCACCACCAGGCACAACAGTCGCAGGTGCACCACCAGGCACAACAGTCGCAGGTGCACCACCAGGCACAACAGTCGCAGGTGCACCACCAGGCACAACAGTCGCAGGTGCCCCACCAGGCACAACAGTCGCAGGTGCCCCACCAGGCACAACAGTCGCAGGTGCACCACCAGGCACAACAGTCGCAGGTGCACCACCAGGCACAACAGTCGCAGGTGCCCCACCAGGCACAACAGTCGCAGGTGCACCACCAGGCACAACAGTTGCAGGTGCCCCACCAGGCACAACAGTCGCAGGTGCACCACCAGGCACAACAGTCGCAGGTGCACCACCAGGCACAACAGTCGCAGGTGCCCCACCAGGCACAACAGTCGCAGGTGCACCACCAGGCACAACAGTCGCAGGTGCACCACCAGGCACAACAGTCGCAGGTGCACCACCAGGCACAACAGTCGCAGGTGCACCACCATTCACACCCCCACGCCGAGGACCAGCCAGGGATGCACCATCCTCACGGAGGGGGGGAAAATCCCCCACACTGAAGACAGAAGCAGTCTCCAGTCGAGGAACCTCACACTGGGCAGCGTCATGGCCCTCCTCCCCACAGCGGAAGCACGTGCGGGCCTGCCCTGGATAGAAAACTCGGAGCGGAAGACCACAGCACATAACCATGGAGGGGATGGGCTCCTTGAGGCGCATATGCAGCGTGCGAGTACCCAGCCGGAGGCCCCGCAGCCGCCCGGCACTAAACAAGTTGTACCGATGACGCAACACCATACCATACCTCGTAAACACAGAAGAAAGCTCCACCTCTGGAAACGTAACAGGTACCCCGTGCACACTCACAAAGGTCAGTGGACCCCCACGGATCAGAGACAGTCACAGACACAGCCGAATGAGGAAGGGGAGTCGTCCGCTCGTTCCAACACCCCACAAACCGCTCGTATCCAGGTGACGTGGCAAACGTCACCGCCACGCGAGTGGGAGAAAATTTCTCGAGACCGAGGAGATCTTTAATATCCACCTGAAGGACATCCAAAAGCGCAGCCGCCACTAGTTCCCAATCCACCGGTGCAGAGAACTCCAGCCGAGCAGTATTCACACGGCGGATGCGGCCACCACCAGCCGCCGCCATATTGCTGACCTCCGCCTCAGTCAGCTGGCGCCCCACAGCAACGAGCAACCACCACCAGTCAGCGACAAACAGCTACTGGCAGCCAGAGCCCGACGTCCACGCCCCCCCAGAGGCAGAGGACGGAATCATTGGCCGCAACTAGTGCAGATAATGTCAAAATGTCCTGGTGATGTTGGTCCATTCCCCTGAAGGCAATATATTCTGCATTCTTGTAACAGGTTGATCGTCAATTCTATTGAGCATGAAACGCAACTCGTTTCACATAAGTGTGCTCTTTCGCTGTTTAGAGGGGATAAACAGAGAGGACAAACAGCCATGTTGAAGGGACATGCGAACAGGCTGAGGGAACTTGCGAACAGGCTGAAGAATGCATGTTGACTGAGAGCGTGATGTTGTTGTTTAAGACTCGGCTACTGGGCACTAAAAGTTCCAAGTAACACGGGCTATGGTAAGCCTTTAGTGGACTTACCTGGCACAGGAGCGGTACCGTCTACTTCACAGATGTGTCTTAAGCGGGCTGAGGGGCCCCTGAACGAGCATGATAACTTTTAGTGTGCCCCTGAGTGAGCATTTTGGGTGCTTTTATTCTTACCAATATTGTTTGGCCAATACTGGGATTAAAATACTGTAATATACTTGTGTAAACTAAAATTAGATGAATAAAAAAGTACGTTTTATTAATAATGACTATTGAATATATAAATTATTATGGTGGTGAACGCTGGCAATGACTGACGGACGGCGGGCAGGTAGTTGAATGAGTCAGGTATTATGGGCCTCGGGGCATGTAGCCTGGGGCAACTTAATGGCTTAAGTGTTGAAGATCTGGGGGACATATTGAGATGTCTCGATTTTTCTGTATCTTTGTAAAACAGATCTGATATGTTTTTGTGAGAAAAGGATGTCTAAACATTACGATGTCTAAAAAATGCCACATAAATAGCTGTAAGAAAATATGAATGAACGATGAGGGAGTATGAGGTTGGGGTGTGTGAGGTAAGGTCGGCGGGGGGGGGCTGAGGGTAGGGGGGGGGCCGACCTGATATTACAACAGTGAGGAAGACTCGGCGGCGGCGTCTGGAAGGGGGGAAGGGAAGGGGGCGTGAGGTAAGGTAACACTGGGGGTGGGAGGGGTAGGCCGGGTAATTAATAGTGTCTCATGTAGCCGGGTAATGCTAAATTTTTAGTTACTTATATAGATATACATTCGTTTGTAAGTAAGAATATTACTTAAAGCATTCTGTCTAAAATATCTATTTATGCCTCATATATATATATATATATATATATATATATATATATATATATATATATATATATATATTATATATATATATATATATATATATATATATATATATATATATATATATATATATATATTTCGGTCATATTTAATAATATATGTCTACAGGAAAGACTGCTACCAAAATATACTAATATATATATATATATATATATATATATATATATATATATATATATATATATATATATATATATATATATATATATATATGTCGTACCTAGTAGCCAGAACTCACTTCTCAGCCTACTATTCAAGGCCCGATTTGCCTAATAAGCCAAGTTTTCCTGAATTAATATATTTACTATAATTTTTTTCTTATGAAATGATAAAGCAACCCTTTTCTCTATGTATGAGGTCAATTTTTTTTTATTGGAGTTAAAATTAACGTAGATATATGACCGAACCTAACCAACCCTACCTAACCTAACCTAACCTATATTTATAGGTAAGGTTAGGTTAGGTAGCCAAAAAAAGCTAGGTTAGGTTAGGTTAGGTAGGTTAGGTAGACGAAAAAACATTAATTCATGAAAACTTGGCTTATTAGGCAAATCGGGCCTTGAATAGTAGGCTGAGAAGTGCGTTCTGGCTATTAGGTACGACATATATATATATATATATATTTATATATATTTATATATATTTATATTTAATTATTTAAAATATTTATTTATGCCTGTAGAGTTTATTCTTAGTAAAGCAGGGAGCGGACTTTACCCCCCTGAATTTTTCTTAGCAAACTCCTAAAATCTCGGAGATTATTTGGCCTTAAACGAGTGTAACAGAGTGGTAAGTCTATTTACTTGGAACTCATATGGAGGAGGAGACAAATGGAGGAATGACAAAATTTACCTGAAAACCCCCGTGACACAGCGAGGAATGACTAATTTCACCTGAAAACCCCGTGACTCAGCGAGGAATAGAATTTTTTTTGGCCATTCCTCGCTACGCCTTCACATAGCCTACTACTCACTACATAGTAGCTACCACATAGCTACTACTCACATAGCCTGCTAAGGTCAGCAGTCACATCCCACCCAGACAATTAAGCCAAGGTCAGCAGTCCCATCCCACCCAGACAGTTAAGCCAAGGTCAGCAGTCCCATCCCACCCAGACAGTTAAGCCAAGGTCAGCAGTCCCATCCCACCCAGACAGTTAAGCCAAGGTCAGCAGTCCCATCCCACCCAGACAGTTAAGCCAAGGTCAGCAGTCCCATCCCACCCAGACAGTTAAGCCAAGGTCAGCAGTCCCATCCCACCCAGACAGTTAAGCCAAGGTCAGCAGTCCCATCCCACCCAGACAGTTAAGCCAAGGTCAGCAGTCCCATCCCACCCAGACAGTTAAGCCAAGGTCAGCAGTCCCATCCCACCCAGACAGTTAAGCCAAGGTCAGCAGTCCCATCCCACCCAGACAGTTAAGCCAAGGTCAGCAGTCCCATCCCACCCAGACAGTTAAGCCAAGGTCAGCAGTCCCATCCCACCCAGACAGTTAAGCCAAGGTCAGCAGTCCCATCCCACCCAGACAGTTAAGCCAAGGTCAGCAGTCCCATCCCACCCAGACAGTTAAGCCAAGGTCAGCAGTCTCATCCCACCCAGACAGTTAAGCCAAGGTCTGCAGTCCCATCCCACCCAGACAGTTAAGCCAAGGTCAGCAGTCCCATCCCACCCAGACAGTTAAGCCAAGGTCAGCAGTCCCATCCCACCCAGACAGTTAAGCCAAGGTCAGCAGTCCCATCCCACCCAGACAGTTAAGCCAAGGTCAGCAGTCCCATCCCACCCAGACAGTTAAGCCAAGGTCAGCAGTCCCATCCCACCCAGACAGTTAAGCCAAGGTCAGCAGTCCCATCCCACCCAGACAGTTAAGCCAAGGTCAGCAGTCCCATCCCACCCAGACAGTTAAGCCAAGGTCAGCAGTCCCATCCCACCCAGACAGTTAAGCCAAGGTCAGCAGTCCCATCCCACCCAGACAGTTAAGCCAAGGTCAGCAGTCCCATCCCACCCAGACAGTTAAGCCAAGGTCAGCAGTCCCATCCCACCCAGACAGTTAAGCCAAGGTCAGCAGTCCCATCCCACCCAGACAGTTAAGCCAAGGTCAGCAGTCCCATCCCACCCAGACAGTTAAGCCAAGGTCAGCAGTCCCATCCCACCCAGACAGTTAAGCCAAGGTCAGCAGTCACATCCCACCCAGACAGTTAAGCCAAGGTCAGCAGTCACATCCCACCCAGAGAGTTAAGCCAAGGTCAGCAGTCACATCCCACCCAGACAGTTAAGCCAAGGTCAGCAGTCACATCCCACCCAGAGAGTTAAGCCAAGGTCAGCAGTCACATCCCACCCAGAGAGTTAAGCCAAGGTCAGCAGTCCCATCCCACCCAGACAGTTAAGCCAAGGTCAGCAGTCACATCCCACCCAGACAGTTAAGCCAAGGCCAGCAGTCACATCCCACCCATAGAGTTAAGCCAAGGTCAGCAGTCACATCCCACCCAGAGAGTTAAGCCAAGGTCAGCAGTCCCATCCCACCCAGACAGTTAAGCCAAGGTCAGCAGTCCCATCCCACCCAGAGAGTTAAGCCAAGGTCAGCAGTCACATCCCACCCAGAGAGTTATGCCAAGGTCAGCAGTCACATCCCACACAGAGAGTTAAGCCAAGGTCAGCAGTCACATCCCACCCAGACAGTTAAGCCAAGGTCAGCAGTCACATCCCACCCAGGCAGTTAAGCCAAGGTCAGCAGTCACATCCCACCCAGGCAGTTAAGCCAAGGTCAGCAGTCACATCCCACCCAGAGAGTTAAGCCAAGGTCAGCAGTCACATCCCACCCAGAGAGTTAAGCCAAGGTCAGCAGTCACATCCCACCCAGGCAGTTAAGCCAAGGTCAGCAGTCACATCCCACCCAGGCAGTTAAGCCAAGGTCAGCAGTCACATCCCACCCAGAGAGTTAAGCCAAGGTCAGCAGTCACATCCCACCCAGACAGTTAAGCCAAGGTCAGCAGTCACATCCCACCCAGAGAGTTAAGCCAAGGTCAGCAGTCACATCCCACCCAGAGAGTTAAGCCAAGGTCAGCAGTCACATCCCACCCAGACAGTTAAGCCAAGGTCAGCAGTCACATCCCACCCAGAGAGTTAAGCCAAGGTCAGCAGTCACATCCCACCCAGAGAGTTAACCCAAGGTCAGCAGTCACATCCCACCCAGAGAGTTAAGCCAAGGTCAGCAGTCACATCCCACCCAGAGAGTTAAGCCAAGGTCAGCAGTCACATCCCACCCAGAGAGTTAAGCCAAGGTCAGCAGTCACATCCCACCCAGAGAGTTAAGCCAAGGTCAGCAGTCACATCCCACCCAGAGAGTTAAACCAAGGTCAGCAGTCACATCCCACCCAGAGAGTTAAGCCAAGGTCAGCAGTCACATCCCACCCAGAGAGTTAAACCAAGGTCAGCAGTCACATCCCACCCAGAGAGTTAAGCCAAGGTCAGCAGTCACATCCCACCCAGAGAGTTAAACCAAGGTCAGCAGTCACATCCCACCCAGAGAGTTAAGCCAAGGTCAGCAGTCACATCCCACCCAGAGAGTTAAACCAAGGTCAGCAGTCACATCCCACCCAGAGAGTTAAACCAAGGTCAGCAGTCACATCCCACCCAGAGAGTTAAGCCAAGGTCAGCAGTCACATCCCACCCAGAGAGTTAAACCAAGGTCAGCAGTCACATCCCACCCAGAGAGTTAAGCCAAGGTCAGCAGTCACATCCCACCCAGAGAGTTAAACCAAGGTCAGCAGTCACATCCCACCCAGAGAGTTAAGCCAAGGTCAGCAGTCACATCCCACCCAGAGAGTTAAACCAAGGTCAGCAGTCACATCCCACCCAGAGAGTTAAGCCAAGGTCAGCAGTCACATCCCACCCAGAGAGTTAAGCCAAGGTCAGCAGTCACATCCCACCCAGAGAGTTAAACCAAGGTCAGCAGTCATATCCCACCCAGAGAGTTAAGCCAAGGTCAGCAGTCACATCCCACCCAGAGAGTTAAGCCAAGGTCAGCAGTCACATCCCACCCAGAGAGTTAAACCAAGGTCAGCAGTCATATCCCACCCAGAGAGTTAAGCCAAGGTCAGCAGTCACATCCCACCTAGACAAATAAGCCAAGGTCAGCAGTCACATCCCACCCAGAGAGTTAAACCAAGGTCAGCAGTCACATCCCACCTAGACAGATAAGCCAAGGTCAGCAGTCACATCCCACCCAGAGAGTTAAACCAAGGTCAGCAGTCATATCCCACCCAGAGAGTTAAGCCAAGGTCAGCAGTCACATCCCACCTAGACAGATAAGCCAAGGTCAGCAGTCACATCCCACCTAGACAGATAAGCCAAGGTCAGCACACACGCACATTGCACACAGACTGCTAAAGTCCGCAGTCACATCCCACCCGGACAGTTAAGCCAAGGTCAGCAGTCACATCCCACCCAGACTGGTTAGCCAAGGTCAGCAGTCAAATCCCACCCAGACTGGTTAGCCAAGGTCAGCAGTCACATCCCACCTGGACAGTTAAGCCAAGGTCAGCAGTCACATCCCACCCAGACAGTTAAGCCAAGGTCAGCAGTCAAATCCCACCCAGACTGGTTAGCCAAGGTCAGCAGTCACATCCTACCCAGACAGTTAAGCCAAGGTCAGCAGCAAGGTCATCCCACACAGACAGCACTGGGACTGTCTGGGGCAGGGTTTGACCCGGCCGCCTCAGAGCCAGTCTGTCAGCTAAGACAATCAAGCCACCGAGGAACGGCCAATTGTGTTATATTTGGAAGTTATATTTATATTCCACATGTTAAAAATATTGTATAATAACTTTTTCCGCGTTAGTTTTGTTTTAAGTTGGATTTTTAAAGTCGAGCTTTCTGGAGACGCAATAATCTTAAGGTCCAGAGTACATTACCGGCATCACACCCACTGACATTATTCAGGAAGGTGATGATTTCGTGCTCTCCTTTTCATGTGAGGAAGAGCTAGAAAAACTCTTGATCAACGATGCCATACTTGGCAAGGAGCACCACTTATATTCTCTTCCCAAGTCAGTTCCTGGCTGGAAGAACAGTTTTTACCAGCAGGAACAGCCAGTGGATCGCTCACCGACCGCAACATAATATTATGGACAATATCGATGAAGAAAATCTGAACCTGGGTGAATTCAACCTTGCGTTCTGCAGGACTGACAAATTATCAATGAAGATTACTTTGACAACCATAGCTGCAGCGACCCAAGCTGCCACACAAGGGTTCTACTGCTTGGGGTTACTAATACAATCCCACCAAGTAAAAAAGGAACGATACCATGAGATCCAGCAGTGCTTCAAGTGCTACGAGCTCTTCCACCAACCCGTTCTCGCAAATTCGTAAAGTCAATATTGACTTATTAACTACGTGCATAGGTGATATACTAAACATAATAGATACCCTTAAAAAGATTCATAGAAAACACCGACCTTACCTAACCTTGTTAGTATCTTAAGATAAGCATCTTATTGCTTCGTAATTACAATTATTACTTAACCTATACCTATTATAGGTTAGGTAATAATTGTAATTACGAAGCAATAAGATGCTTATCTTAACATACTAAGTAGGTTAGGTAAGGTCGGTGTTTTCTATGAAGCTTTTCAAGGGAAACTATTATGTTAAGTATGTCACCTATGCACATATTTAATAAGTCAATATTGACTTATTAAATTTGCGAGAACGAGTTGCTTCCACCCACTCTAACAAATGTCAGCTCGTCAGTCAGCTCGATGTTGCTCGTCAAAATATCCGTGTGTGTCTGTTGCCGACATTGTGGTTACCGTCGGTCAACACCAGTCATATATGACAGTCAGTCAACACTCTTCATATATAAACCGTCAGTCAACATTATTCATACTTGATCCGTCTGTCTTCACTGTTCATACATGATCCGTCAGTGAACACTGTCTATATATGAACCGCCAGTCATCAATGTTCATATATGACCGTCAGTCATCAATGTTCATATAGTAACCGTCAGTCAACACTGTTCATATATACCTATACCTTCATATATACATATACTCACCTCTCCATATATGGAGAGGTGAGGCTCAGTGGTGGTGTCAGTGTTGGAGAGTGGCGAGTGCCAGTGTTGGAGAGTGGCGAGTGCCAGTGTTGGAGAGTGGCGAGTGCCAGTGTTGGAGAGTGGCGAGTGCCAGTGTTGGAGAGTGGCGAGTGCCAGTGTTGGAGAGTGGCGAGTACCAGTGTTGGAGAGTGGCGAGTGCCAGTGTTGGAGAGTGGCGAGTGTTAGTGTTGGAGAGTGGCGAGTGCCAGTGTTGGAGAGTGGCGAGTGCCAGTGTTGGAGAGTGGCGAGTGCCAGTGTTGGAGAGTGGCGAGTGCCAGTGTTGGAGAGTGGCGAGTGCCAGTGTTGGAGAGTGGCGAGTGCCAGTGTTGGAGAGTGGCGAGTGCCAGTGTTGGAGAGTGGCGAGTGCCAGTGTTGGAGAGTGGCGAGTGCCAGTGTTGGAGAGTGGCGAGTACCAGTGTTGGAGAGTGGCGAGTGCCAGTGTTGGAGAGTGGCGAGTGTTAGCGTTGGAGAGTGGCGAGTGCCAGTGTTGGAGAGTGGCGAGTGTTAGTGTTGGAGAGTGGCGAGTGCCAGTGTTGGAGAGTGGCGAGTGCCAGTGTTGGAGAGTGGCGAGTGCCAGTGTTGGAGAGTGGCGAGTGCCAGTGTTGGAGAGTGGTGAGTGTTAGTGTTGGAGAGTGGTGAGTGCCAGTGTTGGAGAGTGGTGAGTGTCAGTGTTGGAGAGTGGCGAGTGCCAGTGCTGGAGAGTGGCGAGTGCCAGTGTTGGAGAGTGGCGAGTGCCAGTGTTGGAGAGTGGCGAGTGCCAGTGTTGGAGAGTGGCGAGTGCCAGTGTTGGAGAGTGGCGAGTGCCAGTGTTGGAGAGTGGCGAGTGCCAGTGTTGGAGAGTGGCGAGTACCAGTGTTGGAGAGTGGCGAGTGCCAGTGTTGGAGAGTGGCGAGTGTTAGCGTTGGAGAGTGGCGAGTGCCAGTGTTGGAGAGTGGCGAGTGTTAGTGTTGGAGAGTGGCGAGTGCCAGTGTTGGAGAGTGGCGAGTGCCAGTGTTGGAGAGTGGCGAGTGCCAGTGTTGGAGAGTGGCGAGTGCCAGTGTTGGAGAGTGGTGAGTGTTAGTGTTGGAGAGTGGTGAGTGCCAGTGTTGGAGAGTGGTGAGTGTCAGTGTTGGAGAGTGGCGAGTGCCAGTGCTGGAGAGTGGCGAGTGCCAGTGCTGGAGAGTGGCGAGTGCCAGTGCTGGAGAGTGGCGAGTGTTAGTGTTGGAGAGTGGCGAGTGCCAGTGTTGGAGAGTGGCGAGTGCCAGTGCTGGAGAGTGGTGAGTGTCAGTGTTGGAGAGTGGTGAGTGTCAGTGGTGGAGAGTGGTGAGGCAGTGGAGGAGTGGTGGTGTGAGGTGGCAGTGGAGGAGTGGTGGTGTGAGGTGGCAGTGGAGGAGTCCACCACCACGGCTACCTCTATCTCCCCTCCTCCACAACCACTACTGACTCTTTCTCCCCTCCTCCTCCACAACTAATACTGACTCTCCCTCCCCTCCTCCTCCTCCTCCACTATTACTTATATAGTGCTAACTAGCTAACTAGTTAGCTTGTTGTGACCCATGCACTAAGGTGCATGGGTCACAAACCAGAGCTACAAGGAGGAGACACAACCAGTGGAGACAAAACACAGGTCGCGCAGATAGCGGGCTATGAACGAGTAGATGAAGGTTAGATAGCAGACAGAGATGAAACCAATTGGAGAATAACTACGATAGGAATGGTAACAAGAATAACGGTAAATTCTTCCAGAATCCGGAGAACAACAGAGCACCTGGCGGAGGACCAGAGATACCCTATAATCAAGACAGTACAGGCCTCAGAAACAACGCCAACAACAGATTCTACGGAAACAACTGGAGGAACATCGATTACAACGACAGAGGAGGCAGGAACTACATCAATAGGTGGAACAATCTCGACAACAAAAGAGGGTGGAATGGCAACAATTACTACTACAGAACCATCGAGACCGGCAGTACCGCGACGAAGGATCATTTTATGTGGGGAATCACAACTACAAAAGATGATTCATCGACAGATGGAAGAGCTGCTAAGGTTTTAACGGAGTGAAGAAGCTAACAAAAAGCTAACCAGAAAATCTATTGTGTTGATACTTTTGGTACCCAATTAATATTCCCTTTGTCATGCCCATTTATCAACATGTACACCTCCATTATGTCACTCTGAGTTCTTCTTCTTTCTAAAGAATGTAACTTCGCCTTTCTAGTCTCCAACAGACTAATCAAATACAACTTTAATACAGACTCCTCAAACTGTGCTGCCACCCATAAATGGGGGGCACCAATTTAGTTATCTAGCAAAGAAGGAGTATATATCAGAGGTTAAGGACGTCTCCCAGTCAAGGTAGAAATAGTCCCCCGCCTTTCCCTACTAATGACGGATCTCCAGAAGGAGAACCATCTCCGTAGGCCATATGGGTTTCAGATCTCACCTAGAAAAGAACTGGAGTATATGAGACATGCCAGAGAAGGGAAAAGTAAAGTAAGGGCTAATAGAACGCGCAGCAATCTATGGATTCAAACAAGGTAAAGTAAGTCCCGAAGTGTTTATCTCGTCCAAAATCTTTTTTGATACAGCATGCCCCCTTCCCTGTTCAACCCGTTGACGCCGTGAGAGGGGCTTGGTGGGCGGCTGCCGGAGTGTGATGCTCCTTTGGACAGTTCTCTGTCCTTTTGTGGCCTTGTGTTCTGGCTGCTGTTCTCTCTAATTATGCTGAACGACTTTTCCTTTTCCTTCTGTTTCGTTTTTCTCCCCCTCTTCTCCTACCTGCTTGTCGTTTCCTGCTGATCTTTTGCTTGTTTAGGTTATTCCATTGGACTTCTTCTATTTTGACACCCGGGTGCTTGAGGAGGCATACTCTTGCACCCACAGAACTGTAGTACACAACATCTCAAGCGAGGGGATACTTTTATTGTCAATCCCCCTTTCGTCGCTGAACCCGATCTCGACGGACTGACGGTTTTTAAGGTGGCGTTTGTGGGGCATATACTCACGACGCACCCCTAAGGGGCCCCGGCATGATCGGCGATAGCTTCCTGTTGGGTGTCCTGCCTCTCATTGTGGCTCCATGGTGGGTATGGGGGCATATTCGTGGATGAATTTGTCACTCTTCGTCTGTATGTCATTGAATGTTTCTGTTGTACCCTCTCAGGCTCGTGGGGTGGGCGACCAAGCCCCCAAGTTGGCCTGAATTGGAAGACCGGGCTCTGTAGGCCCCGCTGCGTTGGGCCCCGACCTTGCTCCTCCTTTGACCCTCCTGACGTCTTCCCCCAGCTCCCCTCCCTCCTCTGTGGTTGGGTCGAGCCTCAAGCCCCCAGTGGTGACCACTTCGTCCCCTGGTGCGGCCAAGTCTCTCGTTATGACTACTACGCCTTTTAACCCCTCTCTCTCTCTGGGGGTTCTCAACTCCGTCCACGCCACGGCCGCACTCGCTTGATTCCTTCCCATACTGATGCATATCAGGTCTTGTTTCTTTCCGCTTCATGGGCCAAATATTTTGATCTCCTCCCTCTTGATTCTGCGCCTCCTGACGATTTCTCCCTCCATTGGCATGTTGTCGATTCTGTGGAAGCCTCTGTTACCTTCAACCCCACTCGTTTTGGTACACGTGTCGTTGCTGCTCCTTCTCAGGATGCAGCTTCCCACTTGGCTGCCTTATCCTGCCTTGGCGAGATCCCTGTTCGGGTCTCAAAGAACGCTCGGTTGAATGCCAGTGTTGGCACTATTCTCCTCCCGCCCCATGTTGCGACCGGTGTTCGGAATCTGTAGGTCTGCCACGATGATATTTGGCATATCCTTGATGCCCATGGCCATTCTGTCCTCCAGGTAGACTCGTTTACTCGTCCCCCTCGTGGTCGTCGCTGTCAACCCCTTCGGGTTGTGAAGGTTACCTTTGATGGTAGGACCCTTCCATCCCCTGTCATTCTTGCTGGTGCCAGGTGCTCTGTCCAGGAGTACATTCCTTCTCCTAGGATTTGTAGCAAGTGTTGAAGGTTTGGGCATGGTGCCCTCCGCTGCTCTGGGACTGTCTGTCTCTGTCTTTTGTGTGGGGGCGATGGTCACTCTAAGTCGGAGTGCACTTCTCTCCAGGCTCGCTGCCTCAACTGCGGTGAGGCCCATCCTACCTTCTCCCGTGCCTGTATCCATTATAAGCTTGAGGCAGCCGTCCTCAACTTGAAGTACCGGGAGCATTTATCTTTTCCTGAGGCGAGGCGCCAGGTTCGCCGGCTCCCGCCTCATGCTAACTATGCTCGTGTGTTGCTCTCTTCCTCTCTTCGTCCTTCCCACCTTCCTCAGACCCACAACCGTTTCCGGGCCTTGGACCCTGATACGCCTACTGCCCCCTCCTCTGTTCCTTTGAGTTCTGTCCCGAAGGGTCCCCCCTCTAGGTCCTCTGTCTTTGGTTCCCCTTTTTTCTGCCCAGTCTGTCATGTCTCCTGTGTCTTCTTCCTCGTCTCCCTCCGATCCTCCTTCCCATCCTTCTCCTCCATCTATTGACTCTCCCTGCTGCCTGTCAGTGTTGGCTGATGTCCATCGCTCTCCTAACGGCCGTCGTGTGTGCTCTCATTCAGCTTTTCCTGTTGAGACGCTGGAATCCGTTGCCCAATATGTTCTTGCTGGGACACCTGTCTCTTTAAGTCAGAAGCGTAAGCCTGGCTCCTCTCCTTCCTCCTCCCCGGCGGATAAGAAGGCTTCACTTTCTTCCTCGGCCCCTACTTCTGACTCTATCGCCCCTTCCCCTCCCATTTCGGTGGTTGCGCCCCCTGTTCCTGCTATGGAGGTTTCTTTGGCCCCCGCTTCCCTCTCGGTTGCTGCCCTTACTGAGGTGCGCTCCCCTCTTTCTACTCCCCCTCTTCCTGCTGCTGTCCTTACTATTACTCTCGGTTGCCTCCTCCTCTTCCCTCTTATCCAGACCCCGCCTGTCCACCTCTGGTCTGTTCTCCCGCTTCCTTCCCTTCATCTTTGCTCAGTTTACCCATGCCCCCTAACCCTGACTTTGCTGACCCTGATCCAGACCCTGATCTTCTTTAACGTGCTATGTTGCTCTTTCGCCTTTCTTTCTTCCTTGTTCTCTGTTGTTGTCCTTTCTCTTCTCGTCAATGTCTATTCTCCAATGGAACGTTCAGGGTTATTACGCCAATTTCCTTGAACTCCAACTTCTGATTTTGCGATTTTCGCCACTTTGTGTCTGTCTCCAGGAGCCGATGCTTGGTGCTCGTCCTGGTCGCTTTCGTGGCTATTCCTTTCTCTCCCCCACCCTAGCTGTTGCTGGGGCTCCTAACTCTTCTGCTCTCTTGATTTGCTCTGATGTACCCTTTGTCCCCTTACTTTTTCCTTCGCCTCTCCATTGTTCTGCTGCTCGTATCTTTGTGGGGAAATGGTACACTATTTGTTCCATTTATCTCCCTCCGAGTGTCCCGTTTTCTCTTCCTGATCTGAAACACCTACTGGACTCCTTGCCAGAGCCTGTGCTCCTGCTGGGTGATTTCAATTGTCGTCATTCTCTTTGAGGTGATGTTCTGACGAACACCCGGGGTCACCTTCTTGAGCCGTTTATCCTCTCTTCTTCCCTGTCTCTTCTGGATTCTGGTAAGCCCACGCATTTGGACTCTCGAACTCGCACCCTTTCCTGTCTTGATCTTTCTCTTTGTTCGTCTTCTCTTTACTTAGATTTCACGTGGCAGGTCCTTGATGACCTCCATGGCAGTGACCATTTCCCCATCCCTGTTACCTTTTTCTCTTTTCGCCCTCCCCTCTCCTTCCCTAGGTTGCAGTTTGCGAAAGTGGACCGAGACCTCTTTACCCTCGGTGCTGCTCTCTCTGACCTCTCCCTTCTGCCTCTCCCTCGCGCTCTCCTCCTTTTTCATGACACTGTTATTGATGCTGCCCTCCGCTCTATTCCTCGCTCTTCCTCTCTGGGTCCACGGAAGTGCATTTCCTGGTGGAATGCAGACTGTGCTCGGGCTGTTTGCTGTTCGCTGTAAGCGTGCAGCCTGGAAGAGACACCGCCATCGATAGAGGGCCGATTCTTTTCTTTCGGAAGGTGAGTGCGGTGGCCCGTAGGGCCATCCGTACGGCTAAACGTGAATGCTGGGCATAGTATGTCTCCACCATTACGTCCGAAACTCCTCTGCCACAGATCTGGAAGCGTATCCGCAAGATAGCGGGTAAGTTTGTTCCCGATGTTTCACCGGTCCTTCACCTCTGTGGTACTCTTGTGGCAGACCCGTTGCAGGTCGCTACCGAACTGGGTTCCCACTTTTCTTCTGTTAGCTCTGGTCTTCATCTTCCCCAATCTTTCCTTCTTCATAAACCTGTCCTTGAGTCTCGTCCTTTAGATTTCTGCACTCGTCTTCGACTTCCCTATAACGATCCCTTCTCTCTTTCTGAACTTCGTTCTGCCCTGGCCCTCTGCGGTTCTACAGCGGCGGGCTCTGATGGTATTCATTATGAGATGCTTCGCCATCTCCCTCCGTGCACGTCTCAGTATTTACTGAGTTTATATAATCGGATCTGGGAGTCGTCGTCAGTCCCTGAGGATTGGCTTGATGCCGTTGTCTTCCCTGTTCGCAAACCAGGGTCTCTTGGAACATCCCCTAAGGAATTTCGCCCTACTGCCCTCACAAGTTGTGCCTGCAAACTCCTTGAACGTACGGTTAACGTTCGTCTGATGTGGTTCCTGGAACACCATCACCTCCTCTCCCCTTCTCAATTTGGTTTCCACAAGTGCCGCAGCACGACAGATGTCCTGGTGAACTTGGAGGTCTATATTCGTACTGCTTATGCTGCGAAGACCAACTTCTTAGGGAGCGGATAGGAGCACACTCCTTGCTTTACATTCCTCTCTCGTCCTGTCTAACTCGATTATGGTTGCCCTGCTTACTCGTCTGCTTCTCCTTCGACTCTTCACCGTCTTAATGCTTTGCACCATACTGGGTTGCGCCTCAGTTCTGGTGCCTTTCGTTCAACTCCCGTCCTCAGCTTGTATGTTGACACTGGCTTCCTATCTCTCTAGGACCGCCGTGATCGCTACTGTCTTCGCTACCTAGCGCGGTCCTTGCAACATCCTTCCTCTCGCCTCTGTCGTGCTTTAACTTTTACCCCTCCTGCGGTTCCTTTTCCTCTTCACTGCCTCCCTCTTTCTGTCCGGTTATCTCGCTTACAGGATTCTCTTTCCGTTTGTATTTCTAATATTTCTCCTCGTGTAGTTCCTTCTTTGCCCCTGTGGAGAGTCCCCCTTCCGCAGTTTTGTACGTCCTTGACCCGCTTCCCTAAAGCTTTTAACCCCTCCTACGGTTCTAAAACACCTTTTCCTTGAGCACTTTTCTTCTCACTCCCACTCCGTTTCTATCTTCACTGATGGGTCTAAGTCTGCGGACGGTGTTGGGTACTCTGTTGTTTTTCCTGATCACACTTATGTGTCGCTTACTTCCGGAGACTAGCATCTTCACAGTGGAGCTTTATGCTTTTCTCTATGCTCTTCGTCTCCTGCTTTCTCGTTGTCAATCTTCCTTTGTAGTTGTTGTTGACTCTCGTAGTGCCTTCATGGCTCTTGGGTCCTTTAATCCGGTTCATTCAGTGGTTGTCGAGATCCAGCATTGACTGTTTCTTGTTCATAGTAAATTTAAGTCGGTTGAGTTTTGTTGGGTTCCCAGCCATATTGGGGTGTCTTTAAATGATCGTGAGGATGCTGCTGCCAGGGAGGCTGTCTGCTCTTGTCCTATCTTTCGTAAAGGTATTCCATATTCCGACTTTTACCCGGTTATCCATTCCTCCATCCTTACCCGTTGGCAGGCTTGTTGGTCATCAGTTATTGGTAACAAACTACGTTCTCTTAAAAGTTGTGTGTCCTCGTGGCCGTCCTCCTACCACCGTAACCGGCGATGGAAAACGGCTCTGGCGAGGTTGTGTATTGACCATACTCGCTTAACTCATGGTCACTTGATGGAGCGCCGCCCTGCTCCTTATTGTCCTAATTGCATTGTCCCTCTTACTGTCGTGCATATCCTTGTTGAATGTCCTGACTTCCGGGACGAGCATATGTCTTGTTTTCCGACCGTCCCCCGTGGTCGCTTGTCTCTCGATAGTATTCTTGGTGACTCGGATACTTTTGATATCATTCGCCTTATGCGTTTCTGTTCTCGTATTGGCATCCTTGGTGGTATTTAGCGCCCTCTGATTATCCCGTGCATTTGATGGTGCTACATAGCCTTCCCGGTTTGGTGCCTTCTTTTTTATAATTACTTACTTGATACAGCATGGATTGTAAGGACCAGGAAATGGGATCAATGAACACCTAGCAGGCGAGGCAGAAGAGACCAAGAGATAATGCCAACGAAGGCTTTATCTCTTGGTCGTCGCTGAAATTGTACCAGCAAAGGCTGGTACAATTCCAGCCCCAAAATCTTCCAGAGACGCTACGAGCAGCCCTGACGGATTCTTACATCCAAAAATCGATAGATGCCAGGGACAATCACGTTTTCAAGACAGCCAACGATAAGAGCAGGACTGCTCTTCTACCTGTTTGCCTCCAAGGTAATTGTAAGGATAGATGGGTTTGGTCAGGACCAGCCACAGGTGCATATGCCTATCTATCTTTCAAAACGTACGACAAGGATTTACTACCAGAAAGTGAACTGACAATAATTTGCAATAGAATAATGGTCACTGAGACAGGATACCCTCTGGTGACCTTACTGCCACCTAAAGAAGCGGAAATTATCTACCTTTTGAAACCAATCTTCTGGTGGGAAAATTTATATGAGAAAGTTATAGACGAAGATCTCGCCCCAAGGTAGGAGGGTACCACAAGATTTATGATGGCAGCCAAGAAATTCGTTCTGAGCAATCAAACCATAGATATGACCACTTCATATCAAACCCTCAAGAGGGAACGATAACCTGAATATTCAATACGATAACAAGCATCCTCGAAGATAGCCACGACTAGAACCAGGAAACTATACCACTGCTACAACAGCAACCAACAATACCAAGATCAGTGCTCTTGCAAGCAGGCAAAACAAGAGTAAGGGACAGACAGCAACAGCAACTACTGCAGCGACAAGGAGGCTCGGGCAATAAACGACCAGAACAACCAGTGGAGACAAAACACAGGTGGCGCAGATAGCAGGCCTGGAACGAGCAGAGGAAAGTCAGATAGCAGACCAAGGTGGAACCAGTAGGAGAATAACTACGATAGGAATGATAACAAGAATAACGGTAACTTCTTCCAGAATCCGGAGAACAACAGAGCACCAGACACAGCCTATAATCAAGACACGAGCAGGCCTAAGAGGCAACGCCAACAACAGATACCATGAAAACAACAGGAAGAACAGAGCACAACGACAGAGGAGGCAGGAACTACATCGATAGATGAAAGAATCTCGACAACAAAAGAGGCTGGAATGACAACAATCACTACTACAGAAACAATCGAGACCACCAGTACCAAAACAAAGGATGATTCTATGGAGGGAATCACAACAACTTCAATGGAGGATTCAACGACAGATGGAAGAACTGCTAGGGTATTAATGGAGTTTGGGAAACGCTAACCAGAAAATCTATTATGTGTTGATACATTTGTTACCCAATTAATATTCCCTTTGTTCTTAAGTGATCTATCTCCTTTCTTAAAAATTGGTACCACATTAGCAACCTTCCACGAATCTGGCACTCTTCCTGACTCTAATGATTTGTTAAATATGGTAGACATTGGCTCGCAAAGCTCCTCTTTACATTCCTTAAGCACCCTGGAAAACACTTCGTCTGGCCCCGGGGATTTGTTTGGCTTCAGTTTCACTTTGTTTAATAACTTTCTCCCTGGTAACTGCTAAACTAATCAATCTATTCTCTTCCCCACCCACACAGACTTGTTTGGCTGAAGGTATAATGTTAAGTTCCTCTTTAGTAAATACAGAGATAAAATATTTATTATAAATACTACTCATCTCTTTGTCTTTATACGTAATAATATCTGTCTCAGTTTGTAATGGACCTATTTTATCCCTAATCTTTGTTCAATATAACTGAAAAACCCTTTAAGATTTGGCTTTGCTTGCCTTGCTATGCGAACTTCAAAGTTTCTTTTTGACCTATAGCATCATATGAAGAAAGATTAATAAAGCCTAAATTACATTCTCTAGAAAGGCGAAGAATTAGGGGTGACATGATAAAGATGTACAAGTGGATGAATGGACATAACAAAGGACATTAATAGGGTATTCAAAGTATAAACACAAGACAGAACACAAACCAATGGATATAAATTGAATAAGTTTAGGTTTAGGAAAGACCTAGGGTAAATATTGGTTCGGTAACAGGGTTGTTGATTTGAGGACCGAATTGCTGCACAACGTTGTGGAGGTGGAGTCCCTTGATTGCTTCTAACGTGGGTTAGACACGTATATGAGTGGGATTGGGTGCTTATAAATAGGAGCTGCCTTGTATGGGTCAATAGGCCTTCTGCAGTTACCATTAACCTTATGTTCTTGTCATGACCATCCATCCACTTGTACACCGCCATTATGTCACCTCCGAGTTCTTCGCCTTTCTAGTCTCCAAGAAACTAATCGAATACAAGTTTCAAACAGACTCCTCAAACGGTGCTGCCACCCATACAGGGTGCTCCAACTGAGTCATCTAACAATGAAAGAATGTATGTCCGAGGTTATGGAAATATGATCAGCATTTCTTGCCGAATAAATAAAACATTTCACGTAGAAGTAATACTCAAATAAACGACTAATCACATCCTTAAAAGAAGCTAAATATGGTGGCACAGGTTCGTATATGACGGTCACAGTGTTTGAATAATGTCATACAGCCAAATTACATTGTAACAACATTAATGAAAAGGTTGCAATATGAAAACTATAATAACAAATTTTTTAATTAACATCGATCGATATGAGGCTGCCAACGTATCATTACGTCAGTTCTGCTAACATCATTTAAAGTTTTTTTAGTCGGTGTTTATGATTCCAGTAATAAAAACATCGCATATTCATGTTTGCAGGTAGCACCATGTTATGTAATCTGAGGCCTCACAATCTACTATATTATAGAAAAACACACAACATTCCAGCCCATCCTCCGAAAATACTTATAGTAACTATTTGGTCGAAATTATCAATATGTAATGATGGACCACTAAGAAATTGGAAACTTTTAACCCAAACATAACTATAAAACTTACCCTAACCTAACCTATCCTAGTAATCTCAGGTTTCATACACTTTATCTTGAGCATAATATTGTACATAAATGCTATATTAGGCCTAGGAATATTTACATTTAGTTTTTTACTTTACCTTTTTCCAGAGTCTAGAAATTATGATGAAAATGTTTCTTGTGTCCATTACTACATGTTGTTACTTTCTGGTGGTCCATCACTATATGTTGTTACTTTCTGGTGGTCCATCACTATATGTTGATACTTTCTGGTGGTCCATCACTATATGTTGTTACTTTCTGGTGGTCCATCACTATATGTTGTTACTTTCTGGTGGTCCATTACTACATGTTGTTACTTTCTGGTGGTCCATCACTATATGTTGTTACTTTCTGGTGGTCCATCACTATATGTTGTTACTTTCTGGTGGTCCATCACTATATGTTGTTACTTTCTGGTGGTCCATCACTATATGTTGTTACTTTCTGGTGGTCCATCACTATATGTTGTTACTTTCTGGTGGTCCATCACTATATGTTGATACTTTCTGGTGGTCCATCACTATATGTTGTTACTTTCTGGTGGTCCATCACTATATGTTGTTACTTTCTGGTGGTCCATTACTACATGTTGTTACTTTCTGGTGGTCCATCACTATATGTTGTTACTTTCTGGTGGTCCATCACTATATGTTGTTACTTTCTGGTGGTCCATCACTATATGTTGTTACTTTCTGGTGGTCCATCACTATATGTTGTTACTTTCTGGTGGTCCATCACTATATGTTGTTACTTTCTGGTGGTCCATCACTATATGTTGTTACTTTCTGGTGGTCCATCACTATATGTTGTTACTTTCTGGTGGTCCATCACTATATGTTGATACTTTCTGGTGGTCCATCACTATATGTTGATACTTTCTGGTGGTCCATCACTACATGTTGTTACTTTCTGGTGGTCCATCACTATATGTTGATACTTTCTGGTGGTCCATCACTATATGTTGATACTTTCTGGTGGTCCATCACTATATGTTGATACTTTCTGGTGGTCCATCACTATATGTTGATACTTTCTGGTGGTCCATCACTATATGTTGATACTTTCTGGTGGTCCATCACTATATGTTGATACTTTCTGGTGGTCCATCACTATATGTTGATACTTTCTGGTGGTCCATCACTATGTTGTTACTTTCTGGTGGTCCATTACTACATGTTGTTACTTTCTGGTGGTCCATCACTATGTTGTTACTTTCTGGTGGTCCATCACTATATGTTGATACTTTCTGGTGGTCCATCACTATATGTTGATACTTTCTGGTGGTCCATCACTACATGTTGTTACTTTCTGGTGGTCCATCACTATATGTTGTTACTTTCTGGTGGTCCATCACTATATGTTGTTACTTTCTGGTGGTCCATCACTACATGTTGTTACTTTCTGGTGGTCCATCACTATATGTTGATACTTTCTGGTGGTCCATCACTGTATGTTGTTACTTTCTGGTGGTCCATCACTATATGTTGATACTTTCTGGTGGTCCATCACTACATGTTGTTACTTTCTGGTGGTCCATCACTATATGTTGTTACTTTCTGGTGGTCCATCACTACATGTTGTTACTTTCTGGTGGTCCATCACTATATGTTGATACTTTCTGGTGGTCCATCACTATATGTTGTTACTTTCTGGTGGTCCATCACTACTTATTGGTACTTTCTTGTGGTCCATCATTACATGTTGTACTTTATTCTGGGCCATCACTACTTATTGGTACTTTCTGGTGGACCAGCACTACATGTTGGTACTTTCTAGTAGTCCATCTGCACATGTTGGTAGTATGTTGGTATTTTCGATCAAATTCTTACTGTAATTATTCTCATTTCACGAAAATCAGTTATAATATTGTCACTATTTCTCTTTCCAAGATTAAAATGCACTAGAGCTTAAAATGTTATTTCCATGATGTATGTTGATGTTGGAGAGATTTACAAGATTGTAAAAGTTGGTGTTGGGACTGCAGGAGGTGGATATGACAGGGACGGTGATGAGTCAGAGTGAAGAGAGGTTCCTGGCCATAGACTTCAGCACACCTCTCTACATGGACGAGAGCAAGCTCATCTGCAAGCGACCAATCTTTCAGTCAGACATCACTGGGTTCCTCAAGCCATTCACAGTCATGGTAAGAACAAAGTTAAAAATAAGAGTAGTTTTGAGAGTGTAGAAGCTAATGTAAAGCTGTGTTTCCAACCTTACGCCACTCGTGAAAAGAAAAGATTAAGTAATACAAGAAACCTCAGCTGGCCACACATTGTAGGGGAGGCAGAGTGACTAACAGGCAGGACAAAATGCTGTGATGTAATGGTGGGGTCCTGGAGATCAGAGACGTGACACAGAAAGAAGACATTTTCCAACATTCATACGAATATGTACAGATATGATCTGCCTCATTCACATCACCCCCTTCACCCCCACACCCCTCCCCGTCAGCACGTAGATCTTGAGAGCATAGACTACATCAGAGAAGTTTTGTTAGAATAGGATGTACATTCATAAGTTTGTTACAATAAAGAATGCTTGCAGTAAATTATGTATGAAAAAAATATGCCTAGAGAAGATCTGTTAAAAATGTATATTCATAACAAAAATTATAATAAGGCAATTTATACAAATTGCATTACTCGTAAACTTCCAGATTACACTAAAATGAACACTCATTCAGAAATGTTAAATAAAGTATAGCAGTGGATACATTCTCGGCGGAAAAGTGAGAATTTCACGTTGGATCCCTTGGTGGAAAAAATATTCGGACAAGTTTCCTTTCACCTGATGCTGGTATTCATGAAGCCATAAATGATGAATAACGGCAGTTGCCTAACCTTGGGAGTTAGGCAACTGTTGTGGTATTACTTCCTGGGGTTTGACCGTGGAAAAAATCCTATATAGACCTAAATTATATATGAACACAGGCTTCCTATTCCCCAACAAAAATATTTATCTTTGGGCATACATTCAGATGCTGATAGAATGAGGTATACATTCAGAAGATCATAAATTTAAATATATACAATGATTTAAAGATATGTGTACGGTTACCTCAGCCTTAATACTGATTACATAAGTTTTGTTAACAATTGTCAATTTCATGACATAAATTTAATTTGGAATCGGTTTTATCACTTATATTTTTGTTATGGTGAGCCGCAGACGTGGATGGTGCTGATGGTGACGGTGGTAGATGTAACGGCGGCAACGGCTTCCGTTTTGCAAGGTCGTTCAAACCTTTTTAAAGACAGGCAAGTTGTGGGAAATTTTTCCAGCAGATATTTATGATCATTATTTATGTATTAAATGTATTTGAAACTTATTATATATAGAGAATGGACTGAATTTATGAAATGGACTGTATTTAAATTGTTTCTTCTACTGGGTGTTATCCTCTCCACATTATTTGGGGGGGTTTATATATACGTAATTTAAATCTCAAACTCCAATGAAAATAACAATAGTCTACTAAAATATTATCATGGTTAGTCTACTATTACATATGTAAGTACAAAGAAAATATACAGTTGAGCTGTTAGAGATGAACAGTTGATTCTCCAGTCATACAACCGTCCTGAACAAGTAAGCCACAGAGAGTATCCTCAGATGATATGGCGTCCAGACACATATGGGGTAGGAAAGAATTCGTGGCAGCTATCTCCACTTCCTCGAGATCACATATAATAATAAACCCAGGGTCATATGATCAAAGGGAGACTGGTAAGTTAATAATTAATGCTCACCCATTTTGGGTGGGTAGCCGGCTGCCTAACCATTTGAACTATAACATTCGTGATCACTTAGCTTATTTATCAACCGGGAAAGTAGGCACTTCTTTATATCCGTGAAAGATCTGCAGAACTCGCTTAGGCATGTCCTCGGCTACCTATTGTGGGCACATGTATGGCATCTTGTATAGTGAGAACTGGTACATCTGTACGTCTCGAAGCTATGTGCATACTGATGTCGTGCGTAGAGTGCCCCGCTTCCTCCCCTTCATACGTTCTGGACGCATCCAGTTTTCAGCTGATTTTATTATCAGCTGGAGGAGGAAGACATTATATATTCGTTATTTACTCTTATATCCAGTCTTAAATAAATACTTTCTTTTGTATTCAACTTTTAAACTGGTAACATTATATTTTCATGAAGGGAAATACTAGGTATTGGATTCCTTGGCTGATGCAATACCTTCCCATTGTTGCATGAGAATAACCCGGTACTCCCTTTTTGGTAAATATAGTAATATTAGCATTATTAGTAAATGCCTGACTCAACTAATTTAATTAGGTATGTCAGGGGTTAGTAATTGATGTTGGAATTTCCGACATAATTCCGGGGGAGAGAAACACGGTTCGGAGTCCACTGTTCAGGACTGACGTACACTGATTCTCCCCCTCGAAATTATAAATTTAACATTAGGTTAGTAACATGTCTGTACGTCTGTTTGCACAGTACGGATGTCCCATATAAGAGCTGCAGGTGTTGGACATCTATAAGCGTCTCACTGTCCTACTAACTCGGTATCTCTAAATCTATTCACTGTTATAGTACTGTTTAAGTTTAATTTTGCACTGTTGTGCTACAGTCCATTCTGAATGTGTTTTTCTTTCTGGAGTTGCAGGTGTATTTGGTCTTTGAATGGCTTCATTTCCTGCCAACTCCAGAGGAACCAGTTTTTCTAAAGTTTTAAGAAACGTGGTGCCTCGGTACTTGACTTTCACTATTCTTGAGATTTCTTGGTGGTCTGGATGAACAGAAATTATTCTGCCTATGGGCCACTCTGAACGTGGTCCATCACTGTCCACCAGAACAATATCTCCAAGGTTTAGGTTAATTTTGTTGTAAGTGCTACTTGCTCTGTAATGATACACTCTCAGAGCAGTTAGATATTCTCGAGTCCAAACATCATTCCACTGACCTATCACCCTGGACAAGTGCTTGTAGCTCTGGACCAAGTCACTCCCTCCGACATATGAAGGATCTTCTGGTCCATCATCCATGAGGGATGCTAGAGGGCTGAGAAATCCCTCATATATCAAATAGGATGGATTCAGTGGTTCACGTTGTGAAATGTCATCAGAGAGGTAGGTCAACGGTCTGTTGTTGACTCAAGCTTCTGTTTCCATGACAACGGTTTGGAGCTCCTGCAAGTTAATTTTTTGACGGTTTAGGCTTTTCTTGGGCAACGTTTTACCGCCCCTATCATTCGTTCATAGAAGCCTTCGTGCCACGGTGCTCTGGGAGGTATGAACTTCCAGTGGCACTACCTATGTCTCGGGGCAGTATGTACCTTTGGGTGATTCCAAATTTCTCACAGACAGGCCTCCCTTGCCATCAAATTAGACCCATTGTCTGAGATCATCAACTTGGGACAATAGCGACGGGCAGCAAATCTGTGGAAAGCTTGAATGAATGCCTTAGCACTCATGTCAGAAGTATATTCTCCTTGTTGTGGCACAGGTGAAGAGGCAGTCCTGGGTGCCAGCGAGGGTTACTGCTCCTGTGTTGTCTACCCCAGTGGTCTCAAAAGGACGAAGGTGGCCAACTCGTTCACTAAGGAGTGGTGGAAGTCCTGGATAAGGACACACCCGAGCGTCGTACCTCCGGCACATTATATAAGATTTTATTATAGATTTTACAGTCTGACGACTTTGAGGAAGCCAGAACTGTTGCCTTAGGTCGGTGAAGATATCGAGTACCCAATAATGTAAAGTGCCATGCTTATGTATGTGCAACACAATTAGCCAACTGATGATGTGGTTTCAGGGGAGAAACATTGGGTTCTTTACATCCAAATTCAGGTTAGCATGTTCCAAGCGTCCTCCACATCTTAGTATATTTTTACTGTCTAAGTCAAACCAGAGACCCAGATCGTTTACTAATTTATCTAGGAGGTTTTCATAATCAATTCTTAGGTTTCAGTCTGGCCTCGTTTGACCCAGTACTTTAATGGACTAGGAAACTGGTGTTTGATTATCATTCTGTTCAGGAAATCAAATACTACTTGTGTTACACCTAGTAATTTACTTAATTCAGAGTACTGACTAGGGTCAATTGCCAGAGTCTGAGGTGGTTCTCATTGGGAACAGTGACGTTGGCTACTATGATTTGTGGCTTTTGTTTAGGCCACTGCTCACTGGCTAGCCACTGAGGTCTAGTGAACCACATCTCGGCTCTGGCTAGTTGCCTTAGCGTCAATCCACTGGAAAGGTTGTCAGCTGGATTATCTTTGGTAGGTACATATCTTAACCTGTACCCTGCTGACACCTCTCGTATTTGCCTCACGTGATTACTTACGCTGGGAGTTTTGTTGTTAATACTTCATACCCACTGTAAGACTGCCTCATTATATGACCATACCACTGTTTCTGTAAAGTGGAGGTTATTTAAAGTTTTGGTCAGGTAGTGGGGCAATTTAACTCCAACTAGTAGGGCGGTTAATTCTAATTGTGACTGACTGTTTCTTTAACGGTGCCATCCTAGCTTTGGATGTGAGTAGGGTTGCCGGCTCATTTGTTACTAAATAGACTACAGTGCCATACGCCTTTCCTGAGGTATCACAGAACGCATGCAGCTTGATAGGTTGATCAGGTTTTATAGAGTTGTGAGGAAACTTAAGGTTGTTTAGGGTAAGGATCCGTTGTTAACTGTTGCCATTTTTCTTGTAAGGCATTTGTTAATGAATCATCCCAGCCTATTTTACTTTGCTTGCTTCTTGCATTAGCAGTTTACCCTTTATTAATATGGGGCATACTAGTGGTCTCACTACTTTATAATTTTGGGGTCCAGTGTTTGTCAGAAACCTTATGATGATTATTTTTACTTGTTGTGTTGGTTTTAGTTTTAATTAGTCTTTAAGGTATCTGCAACCTTCTTGGTCACAAACGTCTTTTGAGATCCTTGATCAAATAAACCTCGAGTGTTGATCTTGGACCTCTTGTTTTCAGGTGTAATTGAGCAGCTGGTAAAGTCTCGTTATTGTCGGACTTGGTATGTAGTACGTTTATACTGTCGTACCTTATAGAACTGTTCTGTGGTAGAAGTTTCTTCCTCCACCTGGGGTTTGGGCGACCTAGGTCTAGTGTCCCCACACAGTACCGTATGGTGTTGACCTTCATGGCACCTGTTGCATGTGTGTTAATTGGGCTGCACAAGTACTGGGATCATAAGATTTTAAACATCTGGTGCATTTACGCAACTCTTTGAGACGTTTTAATCTGGAAGCACGATGAGATTAATTTTGGCAGTGGTACAATGAGTTTTCCTTTTGGCAGAACAAACAGTCTCTACATCCTACAATAGCTTTGGGAGTCACCACCTTGGGTGACACTGTAACTGTAGGTTTGGAGGGACTCACAATGTACGTACCTATACTGCTGTTTTTCCAACTTGGAGTGGATGTGTGGACGGATTATGTTTATTAGTTTTATTTGTGTCACTCTTTGGTCTCACTGATTTATCAGTGGTTGACCTGTTAGTGTCAGATTTTATTCTGTCATGAGCATTCAGCCGATTGACAGTTATACTTACTCCCTCAAAAATCTTGTTAAGGGAAAGGATTTCAGTTCTGTACAGTTCGAATCCTGTATATGTTCTTTGTTTATTAAATGTGTATAGTTAACAGGTGTTTACTCTTGTCCTGGTGAGGCTTCCCAGAAAACAGAGAGAGAGAGAGAGAGAGAGAGAGAGAGAGAGAGAGAGAGAGAGAGAGAGAGAGAGAGAGAGAGAGAGAGAGAGAGGATTACAGCTGCAGGCTGGGTGATAGGAAACACTAATTTACAAAAAGGGGGCTTGAGGAGATCATTCCAAACAAGGAAAGAGTGGTGAGTCATGGTGGCTCGAGTAGGGTGTGTGCAGAGGACAATAAGGCTAGTGTTGGAGCCGCACCCCTAGAAATGTGACGCTGAACCCCTCTCCAAGATCAAGAGGTGTACAGATTGATCTGAGAAAACTACAAGCACTCTAGAGTTCATTGTTGGTTGACCGGCGGTAGCGGGAGCGTGGCTGCTGAGGTCGGTCGTCTGTTCCGGCAGAGAGTGGTGTGGGGACGTTGTCTACCTGTACACGAGCAACAGTCTGGTGCAGCAACCAGAGCTCTTTGGAGGTTTAAGGTAGTATTTGTTGGTAACAGAACTTGCACAAGCTTCATGACCACCAATCACACGACGACACTCTTGGCGCATTCCGGGGACAGATATGTCATCAAATCCATAAACATTCTAGGGTCGCACTGAATACATTTGTGAGCAAAGACTGAGTGGTTCGAAAGCACAGATATCACTGTAACTTAATGACCCTTAGAGGAGTAAGTTCACTATTAGTCACATAATTTGCGAAGTATTTGTTGAGAAATACAGCAGAGTGTGAGACGATCTACGGAAATATACTGATCAGAAAATTAATTTGACAGTGAAGGGAGCAGTGGGTCAGGTGTGGAGGTGAGGGCAACCAGCAAATGCGAGAGTGCCTTGAGCAGAGCTTGGACGTCCTGCCTGTGGATCACTACGCCCCTTCTTGGCCAGTGTGAGTGCCTTGATTTTACATGTTAAACACAATCACAATTATTTATCACATAGCTTTATCGCCACGTGTTAACCTTGGATATGTATGTTGTAGCACCTTCTTAAACTCCCCTCGGGTTGAACTTATTGCCCGAAATGTTGTGGGAATTGGTTACTTTGTGAGAATGATCCTCACATTACCTCATGCTACAGAATGCTCTAGCCAGTGTGAAGTGTGCTCTAACCCGTGTGAAGTGTGCTCTAGCCCATGTAAGATGTGCTCTAGCCAGTGTGAAGTGTGCTCTAGCCAGTGTAAGGTGTGCTCTAGCCAGTGTGAAGTGTGCTCTAGCCCGTGTGAAGTGTGCTCTAGCCAGTGTGAAGTGTGCTCTAGCCAGTGTAAGGTGTGCTCTAGCCAGTGTGAAGTGTGCTCTAGCCCGTGTGAAGTGTGCTCTAGCCCATGTAAGATGTGCTCTAGCCAGTGTAAGGTGTGCTCTAGCCGGTGTAAGGTGTGCTCTAGCCCGTGTGAAGTGTGCTCTAGCCAGTGTAAGGTGTGCTCTAGCCAGTGTGAGGTGTGCTCTAGCCAGTGTGAGGTGTGCTCTAGCCAGTGTAAGGTGTGCTCTAGCCAGTGTAAGGTGTGCTCTAGCCCGTGTAAGGTGTGCTCTTGCCAGTGTGAAGTGTGCTCTAGCCAGTGTAAGGTGTGCTCTAGCCCATGTAAAATGTGCTCTAGCCAGTGTAAGGTGTGCTCTAGCCAGTGTAAGGTGTGCTCTAGCCAGTGTGAAGTGTGCTCTAGCCCATGTAAGATGTGCTCTAGCCAGTGTAAGGTGTGCTCTAGCCAGTGTAAGGTGTGCTCTAGCCAGTGTAAGGTGTGCTCTAGCCAGTGTGAAGTGTGCTCTTTTGTTGCACTGACACTCACCACTCTCCAGCACTAACACTCACCACTCTCCAGCACTAACACTGACCACTCTCCAGCACTGACACTCACCACTCTCCAGCACTGACACTCACCACTCTCCAGCACTAACACTCACCACTCTCCAGCACTAACACTCACCACTCTCCAGCACTAACACTCACCACTCTCCAGCACTAACACTCACCACTCTCCAGCACTAACACTCACCACTCTCCAGCACTAACACTCACCACTCTCCAGCACTGACACTCACCACTCTCCAGCACTGACACTCACCACTCTCCAGCACTAACACTCACCACTCTCCAGCACTAACACTCACCACTCTCCAGCACTGACACTCACCACTCTCCAGCACTGACACTCACCACTCTCCAGCACTGACACTCACCACTCTCCAGCACTAACACTCACCACTCTCCAGCACTAACACTCACCACTCTCCAACACTGACACTCACCACTCTCCACCACTGACACTCACCACTCTCCAGCACTAACACTCACCACTCTCCAGCACTGACACTCACCACTCTCCACCACTGACACTCACCACTCTCCAGCACTGACACTCACCACTCTCCACCACTGACACTCACCACTCTCCACCACTGACACTCACCACTCTCCACCACTGACACTCACCACTCTCCACCACTGACACTCACCACTCTCCAGCACTGGCACTCACCACTCTCCACCACTGACACTCACCACTCTCCAGCACTAACACTCACCACTCTCCACCACTGCCACTCACCACTCTCCACCACTGACACTCACCACTCTCCACCACTGCCACTCACCACTCTCCACCACTGACACTCACCACTCTCCACCACTGGTATTGGTGGTTAGTGATGGAGGGTGGTGGTGATGGGGGTTCATCACCACCACCCTCCATTATTACCACTAACCACAACTATAAACCATCAACCACCTCTACAACCAACCACCACGACGAATGCCACCAACAACAACCACCACCGCCACAAACCACAAACAATAACAACCACTAACAAAGATTTTGCACGAAGTGAAAAAACATGAAATGAATAAAAAAATTTAACCACCTTTATTATGTTCCTGTTTTATTTCTACGCATATTTATACTCATATTTCTTTTTCTATACATAAAATCAATATTAGAAACGGCTTTCATGCAACATTTAAGATTGCCACTCTGTGTTTTTTATGGTTCGTTGTGAAATGATTTGTAGCAACCTATCTACAACTCAACGCAACAACGTATCGATTACCTCCAAACGAATGTTGCCACGGCTTTTAAAAACTTTCCAGGTACATTGTGGCAACCTAAAATTATTTCCTGAGTGGTTTTCCAAAACGTCTTCTGCAATTTCACTATTATGATTAATATGCGATCTCAAACTAGAAATAATTAGTCTTTGAAAAATGGGAATATTTATGAAAATGGGATTAAATAATTGAAAGTGAGATTAAATAATTAAAAATGGGATTAAATAATTGAAAATGGGATTAAATATGTAATTATGGAAAACAGGCATATTTGAGGGAATGTGAAGGCAGGCTGGCTGATGAAGTCATTGGAAATTATGGATGGCAGGAACTCCGAGCGTGACAGAGGTAACTAAAATTAGGGATAACTGAAAGGTGTTGGGATCTTTATGGGTAAACTAGATGGGGCCAACGAGTGCAGTGAATAGATCTTCTGAAGTTTATTCCATTCATATTGGTAGTTAATGACTGGTTCATCATGGGTGTAGATTAAAAGGAGATACTGTATGATCCTCCCTATAGGCTTTCTGCAATTTCATTCAGATTTTTAATATTCAGTCTTTTAACTAGAAATAATTTTTGAAAATGGGATTTAATAGTTAATCAATGAAAATGGGATTTAATATACAATTATGGGAAATGAACTTATTGAGGGATGATGAGGAATGGCTGGCTTATGACGTCATTGAACATTAGGGATCACTGGAACCGATCACTTTGCAGAGGTAATTAAATTTAGGGAGAACTACGACCTATAATCCACGTCGATAACGGGAAAAAAATCAAGACTATTTTCCTTGCTTCTTATGTTTAGGTTTTCTGTAGTTTTATTTAATTTCATTGTGGTGTTTAATGACTGGTTCAACATGAGAGGAAATAAATAGGAGATACCATATGGAACGCCAGAAGGCCTTCCTGAATTTCATTCTTATGAATGTTTGAATATACAATGTTTTACTAGAAAAAAATAATATTAGGAAAATGGAAATATATGAAAATTGGAATAAATTTGCAATTGCTGAAAATGAGATTAAATTTGCAATCACTGAAAATGGGATTAAATATGCAATGATGGAACATAGGCATATTGAGGGAAGATGAAAACTGGCTGGCTGATGACGTCATTGAACATTAGGGATGACTGGAATTACGCATCACCAAGGTAACTAAATTTAGGGATGGCAACAACGAAGTGTCATAGAAACTCCCCATGTGCTACGCTGAAGTGTTGAAAAAAAACATGCCCTGTGGTTTGATGAAGCGTCCCAAAAAACCGCTTCTAAAAAAAATCACGACGAAGCGTGAAAAAAATCCTGGGTTACGACGAAACATCACAAAAAGCACCCTATGTGCTACGACGAAACGTCGCAAAAAAACATCGCCCTGCGCTATAACGAAGCGTGACAAAAAACATCCTTGCTTGCTACGACGAAGCGTTACAAAAAACAAGCCCTGTTGTTTTATGACGAAGTGTAATCCTTGTGTGCTTCGATGAAGTGTCACAAAAAACACCCCTTTTTTATGACGAAGCGTCACAAAAAATTTCCTGTGCTAAATTAAAGCATCGCAAAAACATCCACTGTGCTACGACGGAGCATCAAAAAATACACCCCCTGGGCTGTGACGGAGCATCACCAAACAACAACAAAGCCTGGCCATCATCATAAAGCATCACAAAGAACATCACCTGGGCTGCACCAAGCATCACAAAGAACATCACCTGGGCTGCACCAAGCATCACAAAGAACATCACCTGGGCTGCACCAAGCATCACAAAGAACATCACCTGGGCTGCACCAAGCATCACAAAGAACATCACCTGGGCTGCACCAAGCATCACAAAGAACATCACCTGGGCTGCACCAAGCATCACAAAGAACATCACCTGGGCTGCACCAAGCATCACAAAGAACATCACCTGGGCTGCACCAAGCATTGCAAAATAACACCCACTGTGCAATGACGAAACGTCACAAAAAGTAAAACGCTTTATCGCAGTCATAGATTACAGTGTGTGTGTGTGTGTGTGTGTACTCACCTATTTGTACTCGCCTATTTGTGCTTGCGGGGGTTGAGCTCTGGCTCTTTGGTCCCGCCTCTCAACTGTCAATCAACTGGTGTACAGGTTCCTGAGCCTATTGGGCTCTATCATATCTACACTTGAAACGGTGTCAGCCTCCACCACATCACTGCCTAATGCATTCCATTTGTCAACCACTCTGAAACTAAAAAAGTTCTTTCTAATATCTCCGTGGCTCATTGGGCACTCAGTTTCCACCTGTGTCCCCTAGTGCGTGTGCCCCTTGTGTTAAATAGCCTGTCTTTATCAACCCTGTCGATTCCCTTGAGAATCTTGAATGTGGTGATCATGTCCCCCCTAACTCTTCTGTCTTCCAACGAAGTGAGGTTTAATTCCCGTAGTCTCTCCTCGTAGCTCATACCTCTCAGCTCGGGTACTAGTCTGGTGGCAAACCTTTGAACCTTTTCCAGTTTAGTAGTTTCCTTGACTAGATATGGACTCCATGCTGGGGCATCATGCTCCAGGATTGGCCTGACATATGTGGTATGCAAAGTTCTGAATGATTCCTTACACAAGTTCATAAATGCCGTTCTTATGTTGGCCAGCCTGGCATATGCCGATGGTGTTATCCTCTTGATATGGGCTGCAGGGGGACAGGTCTGGCGTGATATCAACCCATAAGTCTTTTTCTCTCTCTGACTCTTGGAGAATTTTATCTCTCAAATGATACCTTGTATCTGGCCTCCTGCTCCCTACACCTATCTATATTACATTACATTTGCTTCGGTTAAACTTTAACAACCATTTGTTCGACCATTCCTTCAGTTTGTCTAGGTCTTCTTGAAGCCTCAAGCAGTCCTTTTCCTGTCTTAATCCTTCTCATAATTTCGGCATCGTCAGTAAACATTGAGAGAAATGAGTCTATACCCTCCGGGAGATTATTTACGTATATCAGAAACAGGATAGGACCGAGTACAGAGCCCTGTGGGACTCCACTGGTGACTTCACGCCAATCCGAGATCTCACCCTTCAATGTAACTCTCTGCTTCCTATTTCTTAGGTACTCCTTTATCCACTGGAGCACTTTACCAGTTACTCCTGCCTGTCTCTCCAGCTTATGTACCAGCCTCTTATGGGGTAGTGTGAAAGGCTTTCCGGCAATCCAAAAAAATGCAGTTCGCCCAGCCTTCTCTGTCTTGGTTAATCTTTGCCACCTGGTCGTAGAATTCTATTAAGCCTGTAAGGCAAGATTTGCCCTCCCTGAACCCATGTTGGCAAGTTAATAGTACAATTTGTCCATTATCAAGGATTTTGAAAATACATATAATTTTGACTATAATTTTGTTCCAACAATAATATGATTATTTGGAAGCTTCTAGATTCTTGAGATCACATGTTCAATGTTATATAGGCATTGAGCCCAATGGTTATGTAGGCTAATAATGTATATACTGATGATTCTTAAATCATCAGTTTATATATGATTCTGATGTAAATTATAGATATATGTAAATATTACATTCCTCAGATAATAATATGGATATGATGAGAGGAATTTTCCACAGGTGTGCCCTTTATCAGCATGAGGTGTGTTCTTGTCAGTGTTATGTGTCCTCTTGTCAGTGTTATGTGTGCTCCCGTCAGTGTTATGTGTGCTCCCGTCAGTGTTATGTGTGCTCCCGTCAGTGTTATGTGTGCTCCCGTCAGTGTTATGTGTGCTCCCGTCAGTGTTATGTGTGCTCCCGTCAGTGTTATGTGTCCTCTTGTCAGTGTTATGTGTGCTCCTGTCAGTGTTATGTGTGCTCCCGTCAGTGTTATGTGTGCTCCCGTCAGTGTTATGTGTGCTCCCGTCAGTGTTATGTGTGCTCCCGTCAGTGTTATGTGTGCTCCCGTCAGTGTTATGTGTCCTCTTGTCAGTGTTATGTGTGTTCCCGTCAGTGTTATGTGTGCTCCCGTCAGTGTTATGTGTCCTCCCGTCGGTGTTATGTGTCCTCCCGTCAGTGTTATGTGTCCTCCCGTCAGTGTTATGTGTGCTCTTGTCAGTGTTATGTGTGCTCCCGTCAGTGTTATGTGTGCTCCCGTCAGTGTTATGTGTCCTCCCGTCAGTGTTATGTGTGCTCCCGTCAGTGTTATGTGTGCTCCCGTCAGTGTTATGTGTGCTCCCGTCAGTGTTATGTGTGCTCCCGTCAGTGTTATGTGTCCTCTTGTCAGTGTTATGTGTGCTCCCGTCAGTGTTATGTGTGCTCCCGTCAGTGTTATGTGTGCTCCCGTCAGTGTTATGTGTCCTCCCGTCAGTGTTATGTGTGCTCTTGTCAGTGTTATGTGTGCTCTTGTCAGTGTTATGTGTGCTCCCGTCAGTGTTATGTGTGCTCCCGTCAGTGTTATGTGTCCTCCCGTCAGTGTTATGTGTGCTCCCGTCAGTGTTATGTGTCCTCCCGTCAGTGTTATGTGTCCTCCCGTCAGTGTTATGTGTCCTCTTGTCAGTGTTATGTGTGCTCTTGTCAGTGTTATGTGTGCTCTTGTCAGTGTTATGTGTGCTCCCGTCAGTGTTATGTGTGCTCCCGTCAGTGTTATGTGTCCTCTTGTCAGTGTTATGTGTCCTCTTGTCAGTGTTATGTGTGCTCCCGTCAGTGTTGTGTGTGCTCCCGTCAGTGTTATGTGTGCTCCCGTCAGTGTTATGTGTCCTCCCGTCAGTGTTATGTGTGCTCTTGTCAGTGCTAAGTACTCACCTAGTTGTGCATGCGGGGGTTGAGCTCTGACTCTCTTGTCCTGCCTCTCAACTGTCAATCAATTGATGTACAAGTTCCTGAGCCTATTGGGCTCTATTATCTACACTTGAAACTGTATGGAGTCTGCCTCCACCACAACACTTCCTAAAACATTCCATTTGCCAACTACTGTGTCTATAGCTCATTTGGGCTCTCAATTTTTACCTGTGTTCTCTAGTGCTCCACCAGTCTCCGTGGTGTAGTGGTAAGACACTCGCCTGGCGTTCCGCGAGCGCTTTGTCATGGGTTCGTATCCTGGCCGGGGAGGATTTACTGAGCGCAAATCCTTAACTGTAACCTCTGTTTAACTCAACAGTAAAATGTGTACTTGGTTGTAACAACGATTCTTCGCGGCAGGGGATCGTATTCCAGGGACCTGCCCGAAACGCTACGCGTACTAGTGGCTGTACAAGAATGTAACAACTCTTGTATATATCTCAAAAAAAAGTGCGTGTGCCCCTTGTGTTAAATAGAAAAAAAATATCTTGTCAGTGTTTGGTGTCCTTTTGTCAGTGATGTATGTTCTTGTCAGTGTTTGCTGTGTTCTTGCCAGTGTATTATGTGCTCTTCTCTGTATGAGGTGTGCTCTTATCTGTATGAGGTGTGCTCTTCTCTGTATGAGGTGTGCTCTTCTCTGTATGAGGTGTGCTCTTCTCTGTATGAGGTGTGCACTTCTCTGTATGAGGTGTGCTCTTCTCTGTATGAGGTGTGCTCTTCTCTGTATGAGGTGTGCTCTTCTCTGTATGAGGTGTGCTCTTCTCTGTATGAGGTGTGCTCTTATCTGTATGAGGTGTGCTCTTCTCTGTATGAGGTGTGCTCTTGTCAGTGTTTGGTGTGCTCTTGTCAGTGTTTGTTGTGCTCTTTTCAGTGTTCCGTGTACTATTGTCAGTGTTTGGTGTCCTCTTGTCATTGTGAGGAGTGCTCTTGTCAGTGTAAGGTGAGCCATTATGAGTGTGAGGTATGCTCTGTCAGTGTGAGGTGTGTTATTATCAGGGGTACGAGTGCTCTTGTCAGTGTTTGGTCTGCTGTTGTCAGTGTGAGGTGGGCTCCTATCAGTTTGATTATTTTGTCTGTGTTAAGTGTGCTGTTGACAGTATTTCGTGTGTTCTTGTCAGTGATAGGTGTGCTCTTGTCAGTGATAGGTGTGCTCTTGTCAGTGATTGGTGTGCTCTTGTCAGTGTTTTGAGTGCTCATGTCAGTGCAAGGTGTTCTCTTCCCAGTGTTTGATATTCTCGTGTCAGTGTTACGTGAGCTCTTGCCAGTGTGAGGTTTTCAACGTATCGGAAATAAAGGCAAGAAATCAAGACAGGGTGGTAGGTGGAAGAGAGATGGAACGGTGATGTGAGGAAAAGTGATTAAGAGGAAGAGAAAGTTTAAAATGAGAGGGAGAAAATGAGATCAAGGATGAAAGTAGAAGAATAGAAAGTAGGAGTGCTAGAATAGTATGAAATAAAGTATAATAGTAAAAAGATAGAATGTTGCTGCCACAATCCATTCTTATCAGACAAGGATTGGAACTTGTCTGCACTATAATATTATCTGATGTTATAATGTATCAACTGTAAGCATGCACTAGAATACCCAAGAATCTTTGTCATAATCTTAATTAAGCCAGTAAACTTCAGATCCAAGATCTAGTGATCACAATTAAAGGCAATTTAAAAAGTAAGTTAGTCAATTATATATTTCCTATTAGATCTTCACTCATATGGATATCATAATTCAACCATTTCATTTGATGTTAAATGTCAACATTAATACACAATTTGAGTCACCACCTGAGAAATTGAGAACACTTTCGGCTGACTGCCCCTGAGAAGCAAACAACACCTTGGTTGAAATCACAATATACGTCACCTTACAAGTTCTCTCAGCAATGTCTCTGAGACTAAGTTTGATAGAGAGAGAGGTTAGAACAGGTGACAGACACCCACCCGACCTGACAGGCCTAGTCTGGCTGCGGGAACCTCTCTCTGGAGTAGTGTTCTAGTTATCGCTGTCCTCAATGTCTCAAATGTACAGTTCCACGAGTATATATATATATGGGGGGGACCGAGAGGTATGCTCCGCCTTCCAGGAGATCTACCTGCAACCTAGACAGCGCCTTGTTTGATGGAAAGACCTAGCCAGCCGGCTGCAATTATCAGGTTAGCAGAAAGCAGGGTCCTTCACACGACCTGACCCCTACTCATCCTGTGACTATTTAATCTCTAAAGGTGTGGCTTCTTAATTGATAAGACCCGACAAACTGGCGACACCAATATCCTGTGTCACTGAACTCTCGCTTTATATAAACTAATATACAAACCCCTTTTATGGCGTTTTGTGCTCTTGTGCTCAAGAGGGTACGTGCTCTTGTCAGTGTGTGGGGCGTGCTCTTGTCAGTGTGTGGTGTGCTCTTGTCAGTGTGTGGGGCGTGCTCTTGTCAGTGTGTGGTGTGCTCTTGTCAGTGTGTGGGGCGTGCTCTTGTCAGTAAGTAGCGTGCTCTTGTCAGTGTGTGGGGTGTGCTCTTGTCAGTGTGTGGTGTGCTCTTCTCAGTGTGTGGTGTGCTCTTCTCAGTGTGTGGTGTGCTCTTCTCAGTGTGTGGTGTGCTCTTCTCAGTGTGTGGTGTGCTCTTTTCACAGTTTGGTGTGTTCTTGTCACAGTTTGGTGTGTTCTTGTCACAGTTTGGTGTGTTCTTGTCACAGTTTGGTGTGTTCTTGTCACAGTTTGGTGTGTTCTTGTCACAGTTTGGTGTGTTCTTGTCACAGTTTGGTGTGTTCTTGTCACAGTTTGGTGTGCTCATGTCAGTGGTAAATGTGCTCTTGTCAGTGAGAGATGAGATCTTGTCAGTGTTATGTGTGCTCTTGTCAGTGTTGCGTGCTGTTGTCAGTGATATGTGTGCTCTTATCAGTGTTTGGTGTGCTTTTGTAAGTGTGAGGTGTGCTCTTGTCAGTATTTTGTGTGCTCTTGTCAGTATTTTGTGTGCTCTTGTCAATATTTTGTGTGCTCTTGTCAGTGTTTGATGTGCTCTTGTCAATGTGAGGTTTCTATTGTCTGTGTTATGTCTGCTCTTGTCAGTGAGAGTTGTGCTCTTGTTAGTGGTACGTGTTCTCCTGTGAGTGTGAGGTGTGCTCTTGTGAGTGTGAGGTGTGCTCTTGTGAGTGTGAGGTGTGCTCTTGTGAGTGTGAGGTGTGCTCGTTTGTGGGGTTTTCTATTTTGCTTTCTCGACTGCAATGCGTACGTCGCCAATGTACATGTGGCAGACGCTTCACGAAGCTGTCGGAATCAGCAGAGAAAATACGAGAGCAACCGTACAGGGCCTGGGAGCAAGGTCGAGTTAGAGTCTTGAGGGTCTCTTCTCAGACTAGCCTCACCTGGTCCTGCTCCACGTTGATCGTTGGAATCTCCTCAATGATTGAAACACTTTAAGGGACTCCTAGGGTCCTCATCACATTTATAGATTTGTGAATAATAGGCAACTCTGTTGGAGACACCTCGAGCTGAAGGCTTGAGTAAATAGTTGACAGTATTCAGAAGTGATTCAACGGAAACACCGCATAAAGCTTAACAGTAGTTTATTTACTAACTTAACCACTAATACAAAGGGTGCTTGATTTAATTTAGATTGGCGTCAGAAAGGCTATGGTTGCATTAGCAAGACTTGACGTCTGGCTAATCGATTCGGATCCACTCGTGGCGAAACACCTAACTTAACACAGTCGACAGCCAATCATTAACACGGCAGCCTAACTGCCGGTATGCAATGGGATTACAAGAGTTCCAACCGGATACTCGGGTTATGATGATATGCAATAACTTAACAATAGCACTGTCACTGGGACAGGCAATAACATGCACAATAATAATATCAGACAATAACTAAATGTGTGGTGTATGTAAAGCTCACATTCACAGACGAGTGTAACTTCGTGGTACCTCACAGATAAACACGCATACACCATCGGGTGCCTTCACCTATACTTGTGTCAGGTATGAAAAGGTGAGAACTGTGGTTGATCCCTCATGATCAACACAGACAGACACAATAAATCAATGACAAGATCTTGTACTAACAGGTAGGCTACCTCTCTTATTCACTCACTCACTCTGGCACATTTATGCAAGAATTCGTAGGTGGCCTGATAGCTGGTTTCCTCATTATGACGTGAGACCATTGGCGACAGGCTTTCCCACACTTGATGGCACTGGCAGTGAGTAAGGTGGTGACGTCACGTAGTACCGTAAGGCAGGGCGGCTGGCGGCTCCAGGTACCGAGGTACTGAGGTACTAGCTACATGCTCTGGACAGTGGCGGCTGGTGGCTGCAGGTTATATGGTACCATGCGGTACACTGTGGTAAAGTCACACACAGGTTACTTAGGCAGCGGCACTCCTTAGTTCACTCTAGGTCACTCACAGACGATGTCACCAGGGGTTACCTGATACCAGTCTGTTTCGCTCTGTTGATTTGTCACTAGGCTTCTGAACAATATAGTCACGATCGCGATTCCGGGCGAGCGTTGGTATATTGAAAAGACGCTGAGTATAACTTGACGATGAGGAATGGACAGTGTTCAGTCTATTGGCCGATAGACAGAACAGGACACGTCTTCTAGCTAAGAATTCCCTCACGTGAATGCTCTTGCAAGAGAAGCAGGGCATCTCGTGGAACACAAACACAAGCGGTTACAATTGACCAATGGCATTGCAGCAAAAGAGCGGGAACCAATCATATTGATCGTTCCTTGATCAGTAACAGAGGTGACGTCACAAGCACTTCACGACTACGTCACAGTTGTTATTCTCCATCGCGCCGGTTGAGGCTGACCCCAGAGGTCAGACTGTCGCCTCGCTGGCGTCCCCTCTGTCTCTCACACTTCGCACCTCCTATGTGTACTCTCTGACCCTGTAGCAAGTATGCTTAACATCCCTGTATCTACTTCCTGCCTGGACATACGGCGGCCTCCGTATTATAAACGTATTCCTGGTTAAGTGGGCATCCTGGAGATACCCAACTTGCCAATTTACTATCCAGGGTTAACAGAGATAGGGCTTGTGCACGATATCGGTGCAATGTAATGAGGCATTCAAGTCAGCTGTGGGATAATCTTAAGACCATACTCTGACATCGTGTCTATGTTAGGTGTGCTCTTGTCAGTGTGAGGTGTGCTCTTGTCAGTGTTAGTAGTGCTCTTGTCAATGTAAGGTGTGCTCTTGTCAATGTAAGGTGTGCTCTTGTCAGTGTGAGGTGTGCTCTTCTCAATGTGAGGTGTGCTCTTGTCAGTGTGAGGTGTGCTCTTGTCAGTGTAAGGTGTGCTCTTGTCAGTGTAAGGTGTGCTCTTGTCAGTGTGAGGTGTGCTCTTGTCAGTGTGAGGTGTGCTCTTGTCAGTGTGAGGTGTGCTCTTGTCAGTTTGAGGTGTGCTCTTGTCAGTGTTATGTGGGGTCTTGTCAGTATTTAGTGAGATCTTGGCAGTGTAAGGTGTTCTTTTCCTAATGTTTGGTGTGCTCCTGTCAGTTTTTGGTGTGCGTTTATCAGTGTT
>NC_091198.1:30287860-30400360 GCF_040958095.1 Procambarus clarkii
GGCCCCACCGTTTGCTACTGAGGCTCCAGGCACTGTGGCCACACAGAGAGACCTTCCTCCTACTTGTTACCAATGTCTGAAATAATTCTTATTACTAACACACTAGAGACGGAATTAAATACTCTCATACATACACAATCATACTAAATAATAATACATACATTCTGAAAACATAACTCAAATAACATTCTTAAATGACTAACATAAACAGTTACTTTATAATAAGAATGCACTAAGCTGGCAACACAACACTGGCGGACTCGCCTTCTCACTTCCCCCGTCACACACGTATCCACAGGAAGTAGACTTGACTAATACCTGTACACTTTCAAACAAGCCCTTCCTCTCATACACTATACCATATAATACAGCATACCATAAGGCCATAAACCCTAATACATTATCTATATATATCAGCCACCAATCTATATATATATATATATATATATATATATATATATATATATATATATATATATATATATATATATATATATATATATATATATATATATATCCATGGTTCCTGCCCGCCATCTGAGGAGCTGGAGGAGCTATTCAACTTGTGACAAGCAGCCTTGTACCCTGTATGTAATCAATATTGTAACTTTTTTTGTGTAATGACATTTTCAAATAAAGTTAGATAAATATACACACTATATATATATATATATATATAACTGAAAACTCACACCCCAGAAGTGACTCGAACCCATACTCCCACAACTGTTATGTACAGGGACGCCTTAATCCGCTTGACCATCACGACCGGACAATAAGGAAGTGATAGCCGAGGCTATATGAACCACTTCCCCGCCGGCACTCGGATGGTAATCTTGGGCATAGCATTTTATCAAATCACCTCATTCTTTGGGGCACACGTGAGGAACACAAATGCAAACAAGCCTGAATGGTCCCCAGGACTATATACAACTGAAAACTCACACCCCAGAAGTGACTCGAACCCATACTCCCACAACTGTTATGTACAGGGACGCCTTAATCCGCTTGACCATCACGACCGGACAATAAGGAAGTGATAGCCGAGGCTATATGAACCACTTCCCCGCCGGCACTCGGATGGTAATCTTGGGCATAGCATTTTATCAAATCACCTCATTCTTTGGGGCACACGTGAGGAACACAAATGCAAACAAGCCTGAATGGTCCCCAGGACTATATACAACTGAAAACTCACACCCCAGAAGTGACTCGAACCCATACTCCCACAACTGTTATGTACAGGGACGCCTTAATCCGCTTGACCATCACGACCGGACAATAAGGAAGTGATAGCCGAGGCTATATGAACCACTTCCCCGCCGGCACTCGGATGGTAATCTTGGGCATAGCATTTTATCAAATCACCTCATTCTTTGGGGCACACGTGAGGAACACAAATGCAAACAAGCCTGAATGGTCCCCAGGACTATATACAACTGAAAACTCACACCCCAGAAGTGACTCGAACCCATACTCCCACAACTGTTATGTACAGGGACGCCTTAATCCGCTTGACCATCACGACCGGACAATAAGGAAGTGATAGCCGAGGCTATATGAACCACTTCCCCGCCGGCACTCGGATGGTAATCTTGGGCATAGCATTTTATCAAATCACCTCATTCTTTGGGGCACACGTGAGGAACACAAATGCAAACAAGCCTGAATGGTCCCCAGGACTATATACAACTGAAAACTCACACCCCAGAAGTGACTCGAACCCATACTCCCACAACTGTTATGTACAGGGACGCCTTAATCCGCTTGACCATCACGACCGGACAATAAGGAAGTGATAGCCGAGGCTATATGAACCACTTCCCCGCCGGCACTCGGATGGTAATCTTGGGCATAGCATTTTATCAAATCACCTCATTCTTTGGGGCACACGTGAGGAACACAAATGCAAACAAGCCTGAATGGTCCCCAGGACTATATACAACTGAAAACTCACACCCCAGAAGTGACTCGAACCCATACTCCCACAACTGTTATGTACAGGGACGCCTTAATCCGCTTGACCATCACGACCGGACAATAAGGAAGTGATAGCCGAGGCTATATGAACCACTTCCCCGCCGGCACTCGGATGGTAATCTTGGGCATAGCATTTTATCAAATCACCTCATTCTTTGGGGCACACGTGAGGAACACAAATGCAAACAAGCCTGAATGGTCCCCAGGACTATATACAACTGAAAACTCACACCCCAGAAGTGACTCGAACCCATACTCCCACAACTGTTATGTACAGGGACGCCTTAATCCGCTTGACCATCACGACCGGACAATAAGGAAGTGATAGCCGAGGCTATATGAACCACTTCCCCGCCGGCACTCGGATGGTAATCTTGGGCATAGCATTTTATCAAATCACCTCATTCTTTGGGGCACACGTGAGGAACACAAATGCAAACAAGCCTGAATGGTCCCCAGGACTATATACAACTGAAAACTCACACCCCAGAAGTGACTCGAACCCATACTCCCACAACTGTTATGTACAGGGACGCCTTAATCCGCTTGACCATCACGACCGGACAATAAGGAAGTGATAGCCGAGGCTATATGAACCACTTCCCCGCCGGCACTCGGATGGTAATCTTGGGCATAGCATTTTATCAAATCACCTCATTCTTTGGGGCACACGTGAGGAACACAAATGCAAACAAGCCTGAATGGTCCCCAGGACTATATACAACTGAAAACTCACACCCCAGAAGTGACTCGAACTCGAAGTGACTCGAAGAAGTGATGGTCAAGCGGATTAAGGCGTCCCTGTACATAACAGTTGTGGGAGTATGGGTTCGAGTCACTTCTGGGGTGTGAGTTTTCAGTTGTATATAGTCCTGGGGACCATTCAGGCTTGTTTGCATTTGTGTTCCTCACGTGTGCCCCAAAGAATGAGGTGATTTGATAAAATGCTATGCCCAAGATTACCATCCGAGTGCCGGCGGGGAAGTGGTTCATATAGCCTCGGCTATCACTTCCTTATTGTCCGGTCGTGATGGTCAAGCGGATTAAGGCGTCCCTGTACATAACAGTTGTGGGAGTATGGGTTCGAGTCACTTCTGGGGTGTGAGTTTTCAGTTGTATATAGTCCTGGGGACCATTCAGGCTTGTTTGCATTTGTGTTCCTCACGTGTGCCCCAAAGAATGAGGTGATTTGATAAAATGCTATGCCCAAGATTACCATCCGAGTGCCGGCGGGGAAGTGGTTCATATAGCCTCGGCTATCACTTCCTTATTGTCCGGTCGTGATGGTCAAGCGGATTAAGGCGTCCCTGTACATAACAGTTGTGGGAGTATGGGTTCGAGTCACTTCTGGGGTGTGAGTTTTCAGTTGTATATAGTCCTGGGGACCATTCAGGCTTGTTTGCATTTGTGTTCCTCACGTGTGCCCCAAAGAATGAGGTGATTTGATAAAATGCTATGCCCAAGATTACCATCCGAGTGCCGGCGGGGAAGTGGTTCATATAGCCTCGGCTATCACTTCCTTATTGTCCGGTCGTGATGGTCAAGCGGATTAAGGCGTCCCTGTACATAACAGTTGTGGGAGTATGGGTTCGAGTCACTTCTGGGGTGTGAGTTTTCAGTTGTATATAGTCCTGGGGACCATTCAGGCTTGTTTGCATTTGTGTTCCTCACGTGTGCCCCAAAGAATGAGGTGATTTGATAAAATGCTATGCCCAAGATTACCATCCGAGTGCCGGCGGGGAAGTGGTTCATATAGCCTCGGCTATCACTTCCTTATTGTCCGGTCGTGATGGTCAAGCGGATTAAGGCGTCCCTGTACATAACAGTTGTGGGAGTATGGGTTCGAGTCACTTCTGGGGTGTGAGTTTTCAGTTGTATATAGTCCTGGGGACCATTCAGGCTTGTTTGCATTTGTGTTCCTCACGTGTGCCCCAAAGAATGAGGTGATTTGATAAAATGCTATGCCCAAGATTACCATCCGAGTGCCGGCGGGGAAGTGGTTCATATAGCCTCGGCTATCACTTCCTTATTGTCCGGTCGTGATGGTCAAGCGGATTAAGGCGTCCCTGTACATAACAGTTGTGGGAGTATGGGTTCGAGTCACTTCTGGGGTGTGAGTTTTCAGTTGTATATAGTCCTGGGGACCATTCAGGCTTGTTTGCATTTGTGTTCCTCACGTGTGCCCCAAAGAATGAGGTGATTTGATAAAATGCTATGCCCAAGATTACCATCCGAGTGCCGGCGGGGAAGTGGTTCATATAGCCTCGGCTATCACTTCCTTATTGTCCGGTCGTGATGGTCAAGCGGATTAAGGCGTCCCTGTACATAACAGTTGTGGGAGTATGGGTTCGAGTCACTTCTGGGGTGTGAGTTTTCAGTTGTATATAGTCCTGGGGACCATTCAGGCTTGTTTGCATATATATATATATATATATATATATATATATATATATATATATATATATATATATATATATATATAAATGAAAACTCACACTCCAGAAGTGACTCGAACCCATACTGCCAGGAGCACTCTGCTGACGTACAGGATCCCTTAACCGCTCGACCAACACGACCAGACAAAAGAGGATGGTAGCCGAGGCTATTTCCATCATCCCCCCGCCGGCACTCGGTTGGTAATCTTGGGCATGGTATTTTATCAAATCACCATATTCTTTGGGGCGCATGTGAGGAACACAAATGCGAACAAGCCTGAATGGTCCCCCAGGACTATATGCAACTGAAAACTCACACCCCAGAAGTGACTCGAACCCATTCTGCCAGGAGCACTCTGCTGGCGTACAGGATCCCTTAACTGGTCGACCAACAGAGTATGAGTATATTCTGTTGGATAATTAACCGCTTCATCTGCTTCCACAACAGAGACGACAAACTTGTATGTCTTCCTCGCTTTGAATGTTAGACTGAATAATATTTTTAAGGTCGCAGACGTTTTGTTCTTGGCCGCAAGAATAGCTCGTTCACTCAGCCAATCGTGATTCTTATAATTGGTTTGAATATTGGGTATTATTTTTTCAACCAATTCTTCTTTTGACGTCACTAAATTGCAGAAGTTATGAGGCAATGAAATTCGTCCTGAGGTCAGATCAACCGGCACGTTTCCGTTCCCAATTTCCAGAAATTGATTTAAAAATATCTCAGCTGATGGATTGTTTTGCTGTAGCTACATAACTTCACACATATTTGTAATTAATTTAAATGTCTTTACATGGCACCACAAAGTAGCATATTTCAATCAAGCATTTATTTCGTCCACTGGTGTAGATCGAGGAATTACAGGTAATGTTGGACTGAAATCTCCTGCAAGCAATATTAATTCGTTCCCAAAGGGTTTGATTTTCCACGCAAATCTTGCAATGATCAATCAAGAGCCTCGAGCGATTTTTTGTGGAGCAATGTGCATTCATCCCAAACAATAAGATTTAATTTCTGCAATACTTTTCATATGCCGAATGCTTTGGAAATGTTGCACGTGGGAGTTTCAGTGCATTGCATGTTCAATGGCGAGTTCAAAGCCGAGGTAGCAGTTCTTCCACCTGGTAACAATGTCGCAGTAATTCTAGACGATGCAAGAGCTAAGGTTATGTCATTTTGGGATCGAAATGCTGCCAGGATCAATCTAATTAGGAAGTTTTTACCACTTCCTCCTGGCGCATCTAAGAAGATTTCTCCAAACCCGTTATTGACAGTTTGAATTATTTGATTGTTAATGCCTTTTCGCTCAAGCGTTACCCTAGGAATATTTGATTAAACATACAACAACAGATCACCCGTGTTGTAATTTTGTTCACGACGCAATTCTACATCGAACGAAGCAGCAGCAGATCGATTCGGTGATGGCATTTCCAATTGATTGAGAACTTTGTTCACGATTTCTAAGCACACGTCTCCAATCATTATCAACGCTTCATTGTAGATTTTTTGCTGTAAAATCCATTTTCATATTTGAATTTTCCTTGCGTATTCGACGGATAATATCTTCAGCCATGTGCGATTTATATTTCTTCCCTAATTCTGTTGGAGATAACTGAGAGCCGGTGGTCAGTATGATTGCAAACAATGCACGAATTTGATTTGGATGTGACGTGTTGGATGCATCATTAATGCATATATCCCAGTGTCCGTCGATCTCCAATAAATTCAGAGCTTGACATGCACTACGGGAAGCAGCATGTGTTAAGCTATTGACAAATCTCAATTGCTGGAAAAACGTTGAACCAAGCACATTTACCAACAGCATGCGAAGAAAACAGCATTCATCCTGATTAAGATGCATGGTGTACAGTCTTCCTATCGTAGTTTATTTGAATATGCCAGGTTGTCCGTCGACTCACTTTTCTCGTTTGCTTCGTTCAAATGATTTTCTACTGGCATTCCATGTGTAATGCGTAGGCACTTTCGAATAGAGCATTGTTTTCGCAAGCACGTCATTTTGACATAACGTGAAGAAAGCAGTTAACGCTGTAGCCGGTGGATTCATAGCAGTTTGTTGCACATTGGCAGCTGTGAAATAAACGTGTTGTCCATTTTCATGTTTTCAAAACAAAACGAAAAAATACTAACGAAATATTTCAATTCAAACGCAGATCAATCGACACATCTCAATTTCACCACCAATTGCACTGCAAAATAATAAAAGCAGTTAAAAAAACGAAATGAAAAATATGTAAGAAGAAACAAACTATACCCACGCAATGAACGGTATGGTGAACAACACAGCTCAATTCCAATGCAGTGTCATACAAAATAATTAAATCAAAATGAAAATAAATCAAAATCTATGAAAATTAAATTTATCAATGCAATCGGAAACATTGAAATGGAATCGTAACATATTTTGTATTGCATGTGTTGGTCTTACATGCAACAGATGGCACTGTTTAAAAAATAAAGCATGTGTTTACCTGTCACAGGTGTGGCATCCAAATAGTATGTATATATAAACACGCACGTATTCGAATGGAATGTTGTGTCAAAATTTCAAAGCTATCAGTGAAGAACATTTGGAGATTAAAGCTAGTGTTGCTCCTACATCCTACAGATGGCGCTGTTAAAAAAAACAAAACATGTTTTTTCCTGTCACATGTGAGGCATGTATATAGTAGTTATATAAAAACACTCGCTTATTTCAATGCAACGTTGTGTCAACATTTTAAAGCAATCGGTAAAGAGGTTTCGAAGATTTCCCTCACATGAAAAAAGCATGAAAAACAGTTTAAAATTTTTTTTTTTTTTTTACTGTCACAAGCGTGATATCGATATAGTATGTATATAAAAACCCGCTCGGATGCGAATGGAACGTTGTATGAAAATTTCAACGCAATCAGTGAAGAACTTTCGGAGATTAGCAATTTTGAAGAAACGAATATTTCCATTTTTATTTATATATATATATATATATATATATATATATATATATATATATATATATATATATATATATATATATATATATATATATATATATATATATATATATATATATATATGTCGTACCTAGTAGCCAGAACGCACTTCTCAGCCTACTATGCAAGGCCCGATTTGCCTAATAAGCCAAGTTTTCATGAATTAATTGTTTTTCGGCAACCTAACCGACCTAACCAAACCTAACCTAACTTTTTCGGCTACCTAACCTAACCTATAAAGATAGGTTAGGTAAGGTTAGGTAGTGTTGGGTAGGTTCGGTTATATATCTACGTTAATTTTAACTCCAATATAAAAAATTTGACCTCATACATAATGAAATGGATAGCTTTATCATTTCATAAGAAAAAAAATAGAGAAAATATTTTAATTCAGAAAAACTTGGCTTATTAGGCAAATAGGGCCTTGCATAGTAGGCTGAGAAGTGGCTATATATATATATATATATATATTATTAAATATGACCGAAAAAGTAAGATTAATAATTCTAACACGAATTTTCTCAATCTTTCGTACATTACGCTTACCTCCAACAGTGAAGCGTAATGTACGAAAGATTGAGAAAATTCGTGTTAGAATTATTAATCTTACTTTTTCGGTCATATATAATAATATATGTCTACAGGAAAGACTGCTACCAAAATATACTAATATATATATATATATATATATATATATATATATATATATATATATATATATATATATATATATATATATATATATATATATATATATATATATATATATATATTAAATATGACCGAAAAAGTAAGATTAATAATTCTAACACGAATTTTTTTAATCTTTCGTACATTTCTTTTCACTGTTGGAGGTAATTCAAAAATCAATTCTCCAAAATTCATTTTTATTTCTAGTCTGACGCGACACTTGAGCGCGTTTCGTAAAACTTATTACATTTTCAAAGACTTTACACATACACAACTGAATAGAACTTACATATCTCCGATTTGTTTATATCTACATTTGAGTGAGGTGGATGGGGTGAGGTGGTATTTAATAGGGTATTAATTTCATCAACACAAGACAGAACACGAAACAATGGGTATTGAAATGGAAGTGATTGTAGAAAGCCTATTGGTCCATATTTCTTGATGCTTCTATATTGGAGCGGAGTCTTGAGGTGGGTAGAATATAGTTGTGCATTAATTGGCTATTGATTGCTGGTGTTGACTTCTTAATGTGCTGTGCCTCGCAAACGTCAAGCCGTCTGCTATCGCTGTATCTATCGATGATTTCTGTGTTGTTTACTAGGATTTCTCTGGCGATGGTTTGGTTGTGGGAAGAGATTATATGTTCCTTAATGGAGCCCCGTTGCTTATGCATCGTTAAACGCCTAGAAAGAGATGTTGTTGTCTTGCATATATACTGGGTTTTTTGGAGCTTACAGTCCCCAAGTGGGCATTTGAAGGCATAGACGACGTTGGTCTCTTTTAAAGCGTTCTGCTTTGTGTCTGGGGAGTTTCTCATGAGTAGGCTGGCCGTTTTTCTGGTTTTATAGTAAATCGTCAGTTGTATCCTCTGATTTTTGTCTGTAGGGATAACGTTTCTATTAACAATATCTTTCAGGACCCTTTCCTCCGTTTTATGAGCTGTGGAAAAGAAGTTCCTGTAAAATAGTCTAATAGGGGGTATAGGTGTTGTGTTAGTTGTCTCTTCAGAGGTTGCATGGCGTTTCACTTTCCATCTTATGATGTCTTCGACGAAACCATTGGAGAAGCCGTTGTTGACTAGGACCTGCCTTACCCTACAGAGTTCTTCGTCGACTTGCTTCCATTCTGAGCTGTGGCTGAGAGCACGGTCGACGTATGCGTTAACAACACTCCTCTTGTACCTGTCAGGGCAGTCGCTGTTGGCATTTAGGCACATTCCTATGTTTGTTTCCTTAGTGTAGACTGCAGTGTGGAAACCTCCGCCCTTTTCCATGACTGTTACATCTAGAAAAGGCAGCTTCCCATCCTTTTCCGTCTCGTAAGTGAAACGCAGCACGGAACTCTGCTCAAATGCCTCCTTCAGCTCCTGCAGATGTCTGACATCAGGTACCTGTGTAAAAATGTCGTCAACATACCTGCAGTATATGGCCGGTTTCAAGTTCATGTCGACTAAGACTTTTTGCTCGATGGTACCCATGTAGAAGTTTGCAAACAGGACACCTTGGGGAGAACCCATGGCGACCCCATCTACTTGCTTATACATGTGCCCATCCGGGCTCAAGAAGGGTGCCTCTTTAGTACAAGCTTGGAGTAGTTTCCTCAGAATACTTTCTGGCATGTCAAGAGGAGTACAGGCTGGATCACGATACACTCTGTCGGCTATCATTCCGATTGTCTCGTCCACAGGTACGTTGGTAAACAGCGATTCTACGTCCAACGAGGCTCTTATCCCTGTGGCCCGTGTGCCCCGCAGTAAGTCCACAAATTCCTTTGGAGACTTCAGGCTGAAGGCGCAAGGAACATAAGGAGTCAGCAGGCCGTTGAGTCGCTTCGCCAGTCTGTACGTGGGTGTGGGTATCTGGCTAATGATTGGCCGAAGTGGGTTTCCAGGCTTGTGCGTCTTGACATTTCCATACGCATATCCAGGTTTATATTCCCCAATGATCTTTGGCAGGTGGAGTCCGGATTTCTTGGCGTTCACAGTTTCGATCAGTTTGTTGACCTTTGCTTTTAATTCGGCTGTAGTGTCCTTCGTTACCCTTTGGAACTTAGTTTGGTCAGAGAGTTTGATGTTCATTTTCGCCAGATATTCGTCTTTTTTAAGAATGACATATATTGGCGACTTGTCACCTCTCCTGACAACTATCTCCTTGTTCTCACGAAGGCTTTTAGCTGCCGCTTTAAGCTCGGGGGACAGTATGGTGCTTCTGTAGTTGCCTCGATTCTTTCCTCCTTCTGCAATAAGTTCTGCTTGTAAGGTATCTATTAGACTATTTTACAGGAACTTCTTTTCCACAGCTCATAAAACGGAGGAAAGGGTCCTGAAAGATATTGTTAATAGAAACGTTATCCCTACAGACAAAAATCAGAGGATACAACTGACGATTTACTATAAAACCAGAAAAACGGCCAGCCTACTCATGAGAAACTCTCCAGACACAAAACAGAACGCTTTAAAAGAGACTAACGTCGTCTATGCCTTCAAATGCCCACTTGGGGACTGTAAGCTCCAAAAAACCCAGTATATAGGCAAGACAACAACATCTCTTTCTAGGCGTTTAACGATGCATAAGCAACAGGGCTCCATTAAGGAACATATAATCTCTTCCCATAACCAAACCATCGCCAGAGAAATCCTAGTAAACAACACAGAAATCATCGATAGATACAGCGATAGCAGGCGGCTTGACGTTTGCGAGGCACTACACATCAAGAAGTCAACACCAGCAATCAACAGCCAATTATTGCACAACTATATTCTACCCACCTCAAGACTCCGCTCCAATATAGAAGCATCAAGAAATATGGACCAATAGGCTTTCTACAAACACTTCTATTCAATACCCATTGTTTCTGTTCTGTCTTGTGTTGATACTTTTAATACCCTATTAATATCCCCTCTTGTTCTGTCTTGTGTTAATGCCACATCACCCCTCCCACCTCACTCAAATGTAGATATAAAATCAGAGATACGTAAGTTCTAATCAGTTGTGTATTTGTGAAGTCTTTGAAAATGTAATAAGTTTTACGAAACGCGCCCGTGTCGCGTCAGACTAGAAATAAAAATGAATTTTGGAGAAGTGATTTTTTATTTACCTCCAACAGTGAAGCGTAATGTACGAAAGATTGAGAAAATTCGTGTTAGAATTATTAATCTTACTTTTTCGGTCATATTTAATAATATATGTCTACAGGAAAGACTGCTACCAAAATATACTAATATTAAAGTGCACGACCCAGCAGCAAGGAATCAAGCCTTCACGATAAAATATCGCCAGGATCTGATTCGTGATCAGATATACAAGGCAGAGAATGAAATCAAAGACAACAAAACGCAACTACTTCATGCTACAAACGAGTGGAGAAATAGCAACATCGACCATAGTATCCGTACCCGCATTGAACAACACCTCGACATCCTCACAGACCAACATCACCTCAGCACTGAAACAAGGATTATCAAGAAACTAACAACATTATATGGAGGACCTATGGCAATTCCACGACCAAGAGATGGCTTCCTGAACCTTGCAGGAATTAACCTCACTGAGGACCAAGTCACTCTCCTAAATCTGGGCATAAACTGTCATGTTATGTCCAGACCGAGTGAAATGGCCCGGAAAGTAGAGTTGGAAATTCTGTTGGACGACATATTCGACCTCGAGACACAAAAGAAGGTCACTACCAAAGATACCTTACAAGCAGAACTTATTGCAGAAGGAGGAAAGAATCGAGGCAACTACAGAAGCACCATACTGTCCCCCGAGCTTAAAGCGGCCGCTAAAAGCCTTCGTGAGAACAAGGAGATAGTTGTCAGGAGAGGTGACAAGTCGCCAATATATGTCATTCTTAAAAAAGACGAATATCTGGCGAAAATGAACATCATACTCTCTGACCAAACTAAGTTCCAAAGGGTAACGAAGGACACTACAGCCGAATTAAAAGCAAAGGTCAACAAACTGATCGAAACTGTGAACGCCAAGAAATCCGGACTCCACCTGCCAAAGATCATTGGGGAATATAAACCTGGATATGCGTATGGAAATGTCAAGACGCACAAGCCTGGAAACCCACTTCGGCCAATCATTAGCCAGATACCCACACCCACGTACAGACTGGCGAAGCGACTCAACGGCCTGCTGACTCCTTATGTTCCTTGCGCCTTCAGCCTGAAGTCTCCAAAGGAATTTGTGGACTTACTGCGGGGCACACGGGCCACAGGGATAAGAGCCTCGTTGGACGTAGAATCGCTGTTTACCAACGTACCTGTGGACGAGACAATCGGAATGATAGCCGACAGAGTGTATCGTGATCCAGCCTGTACTCCTCTTGACATGCCAGAAAGTATTCTGAGGAAACTACTCCAAGCTTGTACTAAAGAGGCACCCTTCTTGAGCCCGGATGGGCACATGTATAAGCAAGTAGATGGGGTCGCCATGGGTTCTCCCCTAGGTGTCCTGTTTGCAAACTTCTACATGGGTACCATCGAGCAAAAAGTCTTAGTCGACATGAACTTGAAACCGGCCATATACTGCAGGTATGTTGACGACATTTTTACACAGGTACCTGATGTCAGACATCTGCAGGAGCTGAAGGAGGCATTTGAGCAGAGTTCCGTGCTGCGTTTCACTTACGAGACGGAAAAGGATGGGAAGCTGCCTTTTCTAGATGTAACAGTCATGGAAAAGGGCGGAGGTTTCCACACTGCAGTCTACACTAAGGAAACAAACATAGGAATGTGCCTAAATGCCAACAGCGACTGCCCTGACAGGTACAAGAGGAGTGTTGTTAACGCATACGTCGACCGTGCTCTCAGCCACAGCTCAGAATGGAAGCAAGTCGACGAAGAACTCTGTAGGGTAAGGCAGGTCCTAGTCAATAACGGCTTCTCCAATGGTTTCATCGAAGACATCATAAGAAGGAAAGTGAAAAGCCATGCAACCTCTGAAGAGACAACTAACACAACACCTATACCCCCTATTAGACTATTTTACAGGAACTTCTTTTCCACAGCTCATAAAACGGAGGAAAGGGTCCTGAAAGATATTGTTAATAGAAACGTTATCCCTACAGACAAAAATCAGAGGATACAACTGACGATTTACTATAAAACCAGAAAAACGGCCAGCCTACTCATGAGAAACTCTCCAGACACAAAACAGAACGCTTTAAAAGAGACTAACGTCGTCTATGCCTTCAAATGCCCACTTGGGGACTGTAAGCTCCAAAAAACCCAGTATATAGGCAAGACAACAACATCTCTTTCTAGGCGTTTAACGATGCATAAGCAACAGGGCTCCATTAAGGAACATATAATCTCTTCCCATAACCAAACCATCGCCAGAGAAATCCTAGTAAACAACACAGAAATCATCGATAGATACAGCGATAGCAGGCGGCTTGACGTTTGCGAGGCACTACACATCAAGAAGTCAACACCAGCAATCAACAGCCAATTTTTGCACAACTATATTCTACCCACCTCAAGACTCCGCTCCAATATAGAAGCATCAAGAAATATGGACCAATAGGCTTTCTACAAACACTTCTATTCAATACCCATTGTTTCTGTTCTGTCTTGTGTTGATACTTTTAATACCCTATTAATATCCCCTCTTGTTCTGTCTTGTGTTAATGCCACATCACCCCTCCCACCTCACTCAAATGTAGATATAAAATCAGAGATACGTAAGTTCTAATCAGTTGTGTATTTGTGAAGTCTTTGAAAATGTAATAAGTTTTACGAAACGCGCCCGTGTCGCGTCAGACTAGAAATAAAAAATGAATTTTGGAGAAGTGATTTTTGATTTACCTCCAACAGTGAAGCGTAATGTACGAAAGATTGAGAAAATTCGTGTTAGAATTATTAATCTTACTTTTTCGGTCATATTTAATAATATATGTCTACAGGAAAGACTGCTACCAAAATATACTAATATATATATATATATATATATATATATATATATATATATATATATATATATATATATATATATATATATATATATATATATATATATATATATATATATATATATATATAAAAGAGTTTTTACATTTTTGTAAAGTCACTAGCATGGATAGCGTTTTGGACAGGTCCCTAATCATAACTTTTTTCTGAATACAACCCACCAAATCTTTTAACTACCAGGTACCCATTCACTGCTGGGTGAACAGAGGCTACAGTTAAGGATCGGAACCCAGTCAATCCTTCCTGGCTAGGATACTAGCCCAGGCCTGAAGCACCGGGCCTGGGCTTGCCACTGCGCCACAGAGACTCCTAAATGAACAGTTGCATTAGATGAAAGGAAACGTTGACAAGCATTCCGATTCTGTCATGTAATCGAACCAGGGATCTGCGATTGTAAGTCAAGAACAAGACTAATTGTACTATTAATAATTACCCCTTACAAGCTTCTTCATCATGACGGTCAGATCGCTGAGAATGTCCATGTGCAGGATGCTGCAGGAGTCAGTGTGTGTTAACTGACTCGCACACCAAGTAAATACCACTGTAAGAACACTCACTGCCAAGAAGGCTACACTATCCCAACCCTCACTAACCTTTCCCCATACACATTTTCACTACTGAGTGACTACATTAAACTAATCCTCACTCCCCGCATTGCATAAACATTTAGGGAGACTTCACTAACTTAGCCACGCTTTTCTTCCCAGCATTTGAACGATTGCCACGAGGAGATTCAGTACGGGTGGTAGTTGGGATATGGCTTCTCTTGACCCTAATCGTCGGGACGGTGTACCGCTCCAACCTCAACGCCATGCTAGCCCTTCCGAAGCTGCATCTACCCTTCAATAATCTGGAGGAGCTGGTGGACAAGGGTATCCCGTGCTTCATCAACAGGGGCACCATGGTGCACCAGTTTATAGAGGCAAGTTTAATCTAGTGACTCTTAATAAGGAAATATTCCAGAAACAGCATCCTGCTGCCAAACTGTGATTTTCGTCTTTCCCTGACTACTACTGAAGCTCCAAAGAATTAGTAATTAACTCCCATATCATTTAATTGTCATCCACACTTCCATGGAAATAAACATTAAGACTAATCAATTGCTCGTTTTCTTGTCCCCTCTGGGAAAAGAAAACGGGGTCTCATTAATTACATAAGTAACAATATATCTATACAGCTTATTGATGTCCTCCACATATAATCATATAATAACCTATGTATACATATAATCAACCTATGTTGATTATATGTATTGGCTGGTATAATCAACTGATGTTCATTATTCCAACTACAGAATAAACTTGGCACAAGTTGAAAAAAGTTAGCACCCACACTTTGATGCCGTCATCAGCCCAATGTCAATGGACGGAAACTGTCACTCTGTGTTATTGGGAAGTGAAAATCTTAGGGTCCTGGTTGATGAACAGCCAACTCATCTCAGAGGAGGAAGATTAGACTATGCTCTCCTGCTGAATGCACAGGACACGGATGCCAGTACACACACTGTACACAGTTTATGTAGTGACCATTGGGCACTGATTACCACCATCGACATGAGCAAGAGAAGGAAAGAGACAAATTCAAGAAAAAGGTTATCACTCGGACCAGATATGAGGCCTCTCTTCATAAACAAGATGAGTGACTGGTTCTCGGAATACCAAATCCCAGAAGACATTGTTAAATTTACCAGAAGACATTGATAAATTTGTTGATGACCTTAATAACCAAATTGAGAGCTGTCTCAGAGTTCTGGGCCGTACGACTGAACGAGGTTCCTCTCAAAATAAGAAAATAAAATAGTGTGAGAACGATTACATAAAGATGCTCAATGCAAATGTAAATTGCACGAGTAAAGATTACCGGAGACATCCCACTGACAGCAACCAAGAGCTGATTAAAACTGTGTGTCAAGAAGCCAGGGAAGAGAAGATTAAAGAGCGGGAAAGACAAAGGCATGGCTTCACAAGCTCCATTGGAAGAGAAACGTCTGCAAGACAAATGTGGGCAAAAATTCAGATTGCTAAGTGAGGCAGAACCCGACCTGCGGCACACAAAGACCACAAGGGTAAGGCTGAGGAACTATTACACAAGTGGAGTGATGCAGCCTCCCCCTCCTCCCTCCATGCAGAAATAAGCTTAGAACAGCTCCTGTAATATAATGACAGATGAATTAGGATAAAAAGAGCAAATTCTAGCGATGACGAGTATGGGTAACCAATCACAGCCCAGGATGTAAGGGGGGCAATTAAAAATGGTAAACGTACTGCACCTGGTGAAGATGGAATCACCTACGTCATACTCAGTACACTGTGTGAGGTGTCTGGGAATCCATTACTCCACGAATTTATCAAATCGTACCTAAGTCCGTGCAATGGAAACACGCAATAATTGTTCCCTTACCGAAGACCAATGACCCCTGATAATTACAGACCTATCAGTCTCATGTCATGCACATGCAAGATGCTTGAAAGGATCATCAGCTTTCATTCAACAAAGCTGCTGCAGTCAACTATGCTTTATAAGGTATTCCAAACGATGGAGTGATCAACAAGAATAAAATGTAGACAAATTGCCCTTGATTGCTGTACAGTCTTTATTGAATAGTAATAGGCATCCTTCTGTCTCGGGAGACTATGGAGTTGCGCCCTGGTTGCCAATCCCTCTCCAGGGCGCAAAGCCTGGGTAGGTAGATATGGAGGAGAAGCTGTTACCCATGCAGCAGGTCCCCCCTCTCCACGTTGCTGAAATTATCCAATAGAAAGGCAAATGCCAATACATATGGTTCCAGCAACGTCGCAGGAGCTGCCAGAACGAGATCGACGTCAACAACGAACTGCCTTAGGGGCTCCAACTCCGGATTTTTCCTCGAGGTTGACTCCTGAAGCCTTTCCCAAAAAAGGGGTATGGCCACAAGGCGGCGGAGGTTTAAAATCAGGGTTTTCCTTCCCCTAGATGGGCTGCCTTCCCAGGCTATCGAGTCCCATCTACCCGGAGCAGCTGGTTTTAAGGCGCCAGAGACACGCCCTCGCCCCTTTTCCTGTCGGTAAAAGCAGATCCGCCGGACTTAAAGAATAAGCCACCCGTGCAGGCCAGGAGTTGGACTTGGTTGTCAGAGGCTATTTGAGACGCATGCCGTATAGGAGCATTTTATAGGTCATGGGAGCTCGTCACCCATTACCACCCCCTGGCTATGACAACCCCTTGGAACCCTTTATTGAATATTGATGTTGAAAAACTTGTGTTTAGAGTTCTTGTCTAGTTTGGGCGATGTATCTGAATTCACAATCTTTGTAAGGGATCGAATATAGGCAACCTTTTGAGGCAATAAGTGAGCTCTTACTTAGAATGATTTTTACTGTATAATTGTTTTTGAATACCAAGTGATATTAAAAATCTTGAAAGCCTTGGAAAATTTACTGGTCCTGAATGTTATTGTTGTTAATGAATAAAGCTTATTCCTAATGATGCATATAATAGACTCATGAAATAAACTGGTCTCAAGGAGCCGACTTCTGATGGGCTGATGTAGGAGCTGTACTTGATTGCAGTTTCACTGGGTACATCAATTGACAGGCTTTATGAACCCAGAGAGAAAGAGAGAAGAGAGAAACTAAGGGAGACAGAAAGAAAAACAGACATAGAGAAGGAGAGAGATACACAGACAGAAAGGCAGGCAAAGAAAGATTGAGAGAGAGAAAGAGAAACTGAGAAAAAGAGAAACTGAGAGAGAGAAAGAGAAACTGAGAGAGAGTGAGAGAGACATTGATGGAGAGGGAGAGAGACCGACAAACACAGAGCAAGAGAGAGAGAAAGAGAGACAAAGAGAGTGAGACAAAGAGAGAGAGAGAGAGAGAGAGAGAGAGAGAGAGAGAGAGAGAGAGAGAGAGAGAGAGAGAGAGAGAGAGAGAGAGAGAGAGAGAGAGAGAGAGAGTGAGAGAGAGAGAGAGAGAGAGAGAGTGGAAAGAGAGACTCAAAGACATTGAAAGACAGAGTAGGATGCAGAAGGAAATAATGAATTAGTAGGATAGAGACCGGACAAGGAGACGGACAGAAAGAGTCAGAAAACCAGACAGACAGACACACAGAGAAAGAGAGATAAATAAACAGGCAGACAGACAAACAAGAGAGGTTGAGAGATAAAGAGAAAGACAGAAAGGAAGTCAACAGATTCAGAGAGAGATCATAGAATGAGACAGATGGAGACAGACATACGGAGAGAGAGAGACAGAAGGAAAGAGAGAGACACACACAGACACGGGAAGAGAGATAGAGATACATAGAAAGACAGAGAGAACGAAAGACGGAGACAAACATGAAGAAGTAGAAAAAAAGAAATAACAGATATTGACGTAGAAAGCGACAAACAGACTGAGTCACAGAAACAAGATATACAAAGATACACCGAGAGAATGACAGACAGAAACAGAGACAATTAATGAGAGAGACAGGCAGAGAGGAGAGGGCGAGTGATTGAAACAGACAGAGAAAGAGAGGCATAGACACAGGAGAAGAGAAAAGCAGTCAGAGAAACAGTGGCAGATAAAATGAGAAAGACAGAAATAAACAGTGACAGAGATAATAAAAGGCAGAGGCACTAAGGAGAGAAAGACCAACTAGAGAGACAGAAGGACGGTGAGAGACAGAGACAAAGGCAGACAATGAAAGAGAGACAGAGAGACATTGGAAGATAGACAGACACAGTCGCAGATCGAAAAATAAATGAGTGAATAAGAGAAACCAGAGAAGGAGACAGACAGAAAGAGATAGAAATGGAGATAGAGAGACAGACCAACAGACGAAGAGAGAGTGAGCAACAGACACATAGATGGAGAGATACAAACACTCACAGCAAAGGAGAAAGAAGAGATAGAAAAAGGAGACAGATAAAAGATAGACAGATGGAGAGAGAGACAGGAAGAGCAAACGAGATATGGAGAGCGAGAGAGTCAAAAGAGAAAGAGATAGAGAAAGAAAGTCAGAGAGAGAACAGACAGGGAGGCAAAGACACAGAGACGCAGACAGACTGACAGACACACACTGCCTGGGAGATAGAGAAACAGAGCCAGACAGACAGACAGACAGACAGACAGACAGACAGACAGACAGACAGACAGACAGACAGACAGACAGACAGACAGACAGACAGACAGACACAGACAGATGTAGACAGACATGTAGAGAATGAGCGAAGAAGAAGAGTCAGAGAGACGAATATACAGACGGAGAAAAACACAAATAGATTGAGAGACAGATGAAAGACAAGATATGCAAAGAGACAGAGAAAGACAGACACAGAGATAATGATAAGGAAAGATAGATAGATTGACAGAGAGAGGAGAGAGTGGGTGAGACATAGAAAGACAGAGACTCAGGTGGGGAGAGAGGGAGAGACAGACAGACGTGAAGATGGTCAGAGGGAAAGAGACAAGATAAACAAAGAGGCAGAGAGAGAGAAGGACATACAAAAACAGGGAGAGAGAGAGAGAGAGAGAGAGAGAGAGAGAGAGAGAGAGAGAGAGAGAGAGAGAGAGAGAGAGAGAGAGAGAGAGAGAGAGAGAGAGAGACGAAGTTAGAGAGAGGAGAGAGATAGAGATAGAAAGAAGAGGAGAGCGGGAAAGAATAGCAGAGAGACAGAGGGAGAGGAGAGAAACAGAGGGGAAGAGGCACAGTGAAAGAGACAGAGATGGATAGTGACAGAGAAGGTACAGACAATGTGGTAAAGAAACAGGGATGGAAGAACAGAGTTTTTTATTAATATTTTCTACCACAGACGTGGCCACACATTTACAATGCTAACCACACATATATACATTTTCTTCTGTCCTCCATGGACAGGGTTAGAGATCTGTTAAACATGTAGTTCAGGGATTTATTGAACAATCAATTATAAAAGGTGATTGTAGTGCTTTTAAAATGCAAGGGTAAGCTACATACGCAAATACATAAATACACAGAATTACGTATGCCCTACATAAAGTGTTCCATGTGTCTTATATATAGTGTCATTAATGTGCATTTACAAAGGCGAAATGTAATTCTGATCAGCTTCCACATATATTTTATACATATACATACACACACACACACATATAAGTACAAATACATTATACATACATATATACACACACACACATACATTTGTCTCTTTTAAGTTTAACTAAGTTCGTCATTTGACAGCCCTTATGAACTCTAGTCTTAGTTTAAAAAAAAGTGGAGAGAGAGAGAGAGAGAGAGAGAGAGAGAGAGAGAGAGAGAGAGAGAGAGAGAGAGAGAGAGAGAGAGAGAGAGAGAGAGAGAGAGAGAGAGAAAGATGAACATTCCACTCTGATGAGAGGTGATAGGGGTGAGGGGTGATAGGGGTGACAGGGTGAGATAGGTGATAGAGAAACTAGTGTGCAATTAAGCAGTTAATCACTGAAGATGATTTAGGTGCTTTCACAAGCTCAGGTTATATAGTTACATCACATACATTCATTGTATAATTGATACATTACATGGTCAATCTAGGGTACAAGTCCAATATATCAAGTGTTCCAGTACTAATATAGTAGTTACAGAGTTCAGCATACCTTAGCCCAGGAGGGCGAAAGTCAGTCAATATAGAACATTCTACATTCTACAATATAATGTTCAAGAGAGTCCATGTTTTCTCTTTCACAGAGTTGACACATGGTGTACTGGACATTTGGGTTTTGAGAAAGCTGCCAGATACGTCTATATCCCAGGCGTATTCTGGCCACTATAACATCACATTGCCGAGTTCTTGTTCTATTAGTTCCATATGTGAATGTCTCCTCACGATATCTATCATAATATTTAATGCTACAACTTTCAGGTCTTTGTGAATTTGTTAGGTCGGTGAGATTTTCATTATATATTTGTTTAAGTATTCTCTTTGTCACTGCTAATGAAACACCCATATCAATTTGTACCACTGGTTTTCTGCAGGCTGACTTAGCAAGCATATCAACAGTGTCATGCCTTGAAATGTCAAGATGTGATTGTATACATAGAAATATAATTTCAAATCTGTTTTCTTTGGCAGCTAAAACATTCATTCGAATATCACTGACTATTTTCTGGGTGTTACTACTTTGTGCGTTCAATGCCAGGAGTGCACTCTGCGAGTCACAGTATATAAGTCCACTGCCTTTGTCTTTTAAAAAATCAGTGGCAAGGTTTGTACTTGCCCAATCATTGACGCTTCATTGCTGTATGTACGAGAGAAGATTGCTCAAATATATTACATGCACATCCAGTACATCGTCCGCCTTCTTCTACAGAGCCGTCTGTATAGCACTGATACACATCGTTACCCATACCCTGAGTACTCTCAGTGATGCTTTTTAATGTTAACTGTTTTAATAATGTAGAGTGTACACTATCTTTCTTGGGTGCATTTACAAAATCAACTGATAGATTCCAGTTATCCCATGGAGTAATTGGTTGAGTAATCGTTAATTGAGTTGGGTACATGTTTAATACTTTGATGGAGTTGGCTACCTTGTAGAACCAAAATGCATAATCGGATTTCGCTTTTCTTCTATAGACCTCAGGTGAGTGTAGCATATTGAAAAGTTTAGCTTGAAACTACATGTGTTGCCGAGGTCTACTCAATGTCTTCATGCTGAAAACTGCTAATAGACAAAATTCTCTCACTTATGGTTGGTAATTTTAATTCTGCTCTCATATTAACTATTCTCGTGGACTTTGGAGCCCCAAGGATGAGACGCATAGCTTCATTTTGCAAGGTTTCAAGAGATTTCAGCTCTTTGTCTGTATAGTGCGAGATGTAGAGCATTGTAGTCAATCACAGAGCGTATAAATGACACATAAAACATTTTAGCAAGTCTCACGTTCATTCCATGATTGACACCAACAAGGACACGCAAGGTCTTTAATCTCTCCCACAGTCTCCTCTTGAGAGAAGAAAGGTACCCCGGGTCGTTAATGGGGACACCAAGGTGACTGTAAGACTCGCAGTTCTCTAGTGCTCGCCCATCTATATGATAATTGGCTGGTGGAATACCACACGGAATGAGGGCACGAGTTTTCTGTACAGAGATAAGGAGGCCACATTCCTCAGCTCTGGTAGCAAAAGCATCGAACAGAACTTGCATTCTAGGCTCGGAGGCAGCCTGCAAACATATATCATCAGCATAACAGAGGACCGTGTCTTCATTATTAGTTGGTACATCTTTAATATGTTTATGCATCAGAACGTTGAACAACAAGGGGCTGAGGACCCCTCCTTGTGGAGTTATCAGTTCAAAGTGTTTGCTCTCTGTGCTTTTAACACCATTAAACAAAACATATGCTGTTCGATTAGACAAATAGCCCTTTATCCATTTCAGTAATTTTCTTTGTATTCCCAGCTCAGCAAGCTGTTCTTTTTTTTGAGATATATACGAGAGTTGTTACATTCTTGTACAGCCACTAGTACGTGTAGCGTTTCGGGCAGGTCCCTGGAATACGATCCCCAGCGCGAAGAATCGTTGTTACAACCAAGTACACATTTTACTGTTGCGTTAAACAGAGGCTACAGTTAAGGATTTGCGCCCAGTAAATCCTCCCCGGCCAGGATACGAACCTATGACAAAGCGCTCGCGGAACGCCAGGCGAGTGTCTTACCATTACACCACGGAGACTGGTAAAGACTGGTTCTGGTATGATTTCTCTTTTTGCTGTATCAAAAGCTGCTGCTAGGTCGATGAAGACTGTTTAATGGGAAGCTTCAATATGAGCGAAGTGTTCAGCAAAACAGTGTTGTGTACTGAGCCCAGGCATAAATACAAACAGTTGGGGTGACAGGTGCCCCTGTATACGATACATGAGTCGGTTATGAATAATACGTTCAAGCAATTAAAAGACACACGATGTTATCGTCTGTCTTTTAAGTGCTTGTGTCGTGGCCCAGAGATATGGGCTAATAATTATCTGAGTGTTGTATGGGGATTGGAACAATGACACTCTTTGCCCAAGCATCAGGTAATACTCCTTCACTTAATCTCGTGAGACTAATCACGAGTTTATCTAATCCTTCACTACTTGTGAGACTAATCTCAGTAAACTGTAAGTAATACCATCCTCTCCAGGAGCAGTTGATTTGCCCATCTTTAGTGCATGATTTAATTCCCATTCAGTTACATCATTAAGGTCCGAAACGTTGATAGCTGTAAAGGCAAGATTGATGGTTCGTTGTCTGTTGGGGCGTGTGTCATTAAGTTTGTGCTGTATGTTAATTGGGAGTAAGTTGTAACTTGATGTTAGTGCCCATTGGTCATGGAGAATGTTTGCTTGTTCTAGTGGACTGTACTCACCTAATTGTGCTTGCGGGGATTGAGCTCTGGCTCTTTGGTCCCGCCTCTCAACCGTCAATCAACAGGTGTACAGGTTCCTGAGCCCATTGGGCTCTATCATATCTACACTTGAAACTGTGTATGGAGTCAGCCTCCACCACATCACTTTATAATGCATTCCATTTACAGTGCAGTGGTTTGGTTGGGTTGCTTCTAGAGATTTTTCGTATCTTTTCCCAAACTTCAACAAGTGTTGTTTGCTCATTTATACTTTGTAGGAACTCTTCCCAATGTTTATTACGTATAACGTTGCTCATATTTCTCACCTCTCTATTTGTGACAAGAGATGCATGCAAGTCACCTTGTGCTTTGGTTCGTTTGTATGTATCTCCAAGCTGCTTTACTCGTTCATGTTCTTTAAGAAATACGGGATCAAGGACCCACTTGGGTGGTGGTAGGTGTTGTCCACTTCTGCTAGGCTTACGACTTGTTCCCCAACACACCCATGTGTCGTAGTTGGTAGTAACTGTATGAACGAGATCTCTGGAGAAGGATTGTACGTTCGTTATTGTGTAATCTTGATACCATTTTTAAATACAATTAATAAAGTGGTCATGCAAGCCATATGGAATATTCATTTTCCGTCTCTGATGTCTATTAGGTACATCACACTGTACCTCATAGGAAGCAGAAACTGCGCAGTGGACATTAACCAAGTGATTTACCAACGAACATTCCATCCTTTCTTGCACAAGGTTTCTACCCGTTACATAATCAAGTCTGCCTCCCATTAAATGAGTTTGGGTATCTGTAGTATACACAGTTAATCTGTTGTCATAAACATATTTGATAAATTTACATCCATTATCGTTGTTAGTACTGTCTCCCAGCGTAATATGTCTAGCATTAAAATCTCCCATGTATATTGTCCCATAATTGTCTAGATCTGGGAGCAATATTACATTGAGTTTCTGGCTTCTGGCATATACGTTGAGGAATGAGAAGTGGCCTGCTGCAGTTTGTACATGAAAGTTTTTTTTTTTATAAAAGAACTACACAAGGTACATCACAAAAAAGTAAAACATTAACACAGGACAAAAGAGAACAAAAAAAAAGGAGAACCCCAAAACGGGCACAGGATCGATCACAGAAACAGAACGGTACAGATAAATGGCACAAGAAATAAATAACATAAAACATAAAACAAAAGCAGATGAATACAAACAAATGTGTAGAATAGTACAGAACACCAGGCCCCCTGAAACTACCGAATTAAAGGCAAAATACAAAATTTCAGTAAACAAGAAAACAAAAGTACAGCAAATGCATAAACAATTAAATCCAAACGGTGTGAACATAAAGAACAGAAAAATGTACAAATAAGAAAACAAAGCACATGCACACACACGCCGTACATAACCACATAAGCAGCACAAAGCAAAAACACATGGTACATGAAAAAGATAAATAACAGTAGATAACGGCAAAAGAACACCCAATACACAGTAGCACAAAAAAACCACAGTAAAAAGGGGTGAATGACAAATGACAGAGACAAATGTGCAACAAGCACCCTTACCGGAAGTAACCATACAAGATAAACCAAACACACGCAGGGCAAAATGCAGTGGCCCACGCTGGAGCACAGGAGTAACCACAACCGAAATACAGTCACCACGCACACAACACTAAAGGCAAAACACAAAACAAATTGCAATTACAACAAAACAGGCCACGCAGGGCCAGGAACAACACCCACACCACCCACACGCACAGACAAGGACATCCACCTGTGCACGCAGGCACCGTGGAAACACCACGCACAAAATAGATAGACACCACCCACACCAATCACTCATACTTCCCCGGATACTCCGAAGCCGGAAAACGCAAGCAATAAGCTTCCCAAAGAAGTTGGTCACCGGCAGGAATCGGACATCCAGGAGTCGCAGTAGGCCGAGGCATCGAATTTGGCACACCCGAGACAAAACGCCGCACCCGTGGAACTCAGACGGTAGAAGGGCACCAGGGAACAGGACGCACCAGGTCATCTCTCGGAAAAGTCACAGTAACCTGAGTTCTGTCGACCACCTCGCCGGACGGGAGGACGAAAGGGATGGGTGTCCCCTGAGGAAGCTGGTCACAGGGCTGCACACCATGCCGCACATCCGGTCGCACACCAGCCCGGGCCCCAGGGCGCTCACCGCGGTCGACGCCGGGCACCGCACCGAGCCCCCCGGAGGAGGCTTCCACAGGAGCCCCAGTGCCCCCACCAACCGGAACAGGGGCAGAGGTCCCCCGAAATACATCCTTCGACAGCACCACAACCAGGTCGCGATCACCCGGGGCAACTGCCCACAGAGGGGAGCCATCAGCAGGGGGCACAGCGTCCAACACAGAAGGCGCCACAGAAGACAACACAGCGACGTCCACAGCCTCATCATCCATCGCATCTCGCTCCTCAGCCCACGACCGGCGAGGAGACGCAGCCCGAGCCGAACGACGGCGCTAAAAAAGAGGCCACTGATCGTCGGAACTATAACCCCACAAGCGTTTCCCCAGAAGAATCAGCGGCAGGCGGCCCCAAAGCCGGGGCAGCACGATCACACAGAACAATAGCCTCAACAGCACGAGGCAAAAAGCCACTACCACGCCCGGAAATTGGAGACTGAGAAGGAGCAGACACATCAGGTGGGAGAACACTCTCCAGCACACGGGAGGGATCCACCATGGACAACAGAGTCAGCGTAGGTGAAGAGGCACTGGGGAGCGAGGAGACCACCAAAGCCGACGAGGGAGACGAGGCAGAGGCTGATCTCACCCACCACAACCCCGACACCCCCAGTAAGCAGACGCGCGTCGGCAGGAGAAGCAGGCACCACCCCTACAGCAGCATCCAAGGCATCCACGGAAGCAACCGGCCGCGGATGCACCTCCGCAACCACCGAACGACGAAGATCCGAAGCAGGAGGCACCAGGTCCACAGAGCTCACTTGAGGGCAGACACACCAGGGCCATATAAAGCAGGGCCAGACGGAACGCCCGCCGAAACCGCCGCAGGAACCACACCAGGCACCAAGACAGAGCGAGGATCCACCGAGGAAACCCCACTCTCAGACAAGCAGGGAAAGTCACCCCTCCAGAAAAACCGAAGGGACCTCAGCACGAGGAGTGTCACAGCCGGCCGCCACATGGCCCACAGCACCACACCGGAAACAGGTCCTAGTCTGGCCCTGATAAAAGATCCGGAGAGGGAGCCCACGATACAAAATCCTGGACGGAATAGGGGATGTGACCCGCATGACGAGCGTACGAGCACCCATACGGACTTCTTTTAGCCGGCCCGCACTTGAAGTGTTGAACCGGTGGTTTACCACCACACCATATCTCGTAAACACCCACTTCAGCTCCTCCCCGGGAAAGTCACAGCACACCGTGCACACTCACATATGTTAAGGGCCCCCAGGGATCCGAGATCTCCACGGTCACAGCTGATTCAGGGATAGGAAGTGTGCAGGCATCCCAGCGCTGCACAAACTCCAGGTAAAACAACGATGTGGCGAACGACACCGCCACTCGAGTAGGCGAGAGCTTCTCCAGCCCCTGCAAATCAACGACGTCCACATAGAGCACATCCAAGAGCACTACCTCCACAATCGGCCAGTCCACAGCACCAGAAAAATCTAAGCGCACAGTGTCAACCCGTCGAACGCGGGTATCACCTCCAACAACCATACTGCTAGCCGGGTCCCTGGCTAGCGGGCTCACCGCACCCGCCTCCACTCAACACCAGGCAACAACTGGCAGGTCAGGCGAGCACATCTTGACCCCCTGGCGGCCAGTCTGTCGTGCAAGCCATATGGAATATTCATTTTCCGTCTCTGATGTCTATTAGGTACATCACACTGTACCTCATACGAAGCAGAAACTGCATAGTGGTCATTAACCAAGTGATGTACCAATGAAAATTCCATCCTATCTTGCACAAGGTTTCTACCCGTTACATAATCAAGTCTGCCTTCCTTTAAATGAGTTTGGGTATCCGTAGTATACACAGTTAATCTGTTGTCATAAACATATTTGATAAATTTACATCCATTATCGTTGTTAGTAATGTCTCCCAGCATAATATGTCTAGCATTAAAATCTCCCATGTATATTGTCCCATAATTGTCTAGATCTGGGAGCAATATTACATTGAGTTTCTGGCTTCTGGCATATACGTTGAGGAATGAAAAGTGGCCTGCTGCAGTTTGTACATGAAAGTGATGGTATTGTGTGTGTACATTGTGACGTGCTCACAAGAGTGTGCGGCAAATCACTTCTGATGTATGCTAATAGGTCTGTAGCGTTACTGTTAGTATAGGATGCATACCCCTTTGATGGTTGGTATAGGATGCATACTTGTGGGGTTTTGTTTATCATGCTGGACGTGTAGAGCTCCATTATAGCAATTATATCTATGTTGTTACTGGTAACATGTGCAATTAGTTCATTCAGTCTTTTGTTGATGCTTCGAATGTTCCAACTGAGAAACCTAATGGTCCTTGTGTCAACAGCAGCCATCGTCTAGTTGTTATTCCTCCGTGGGACTGGTGGTCCCATTGTTGTCCTTGTCCTACTTCCACAATCTGTTAATTAGTGACTCTATGACGTAAAGAGCCACACTAACCTGGTGTTTGATGTCGTCAGTAACACCTGGTGATGTCATCAGTCTCTTGATCACTGATCAACTCGGGATGGTCCGTGAGTGAATGTTCTCTGTAAGTTTCATGGCATAAGCACTGTCATGCAGTATATTATCATTTTCATTCTGGTACTTGTTTCGAACGCGTTCGTTAAGATCGTTAATCATTTTAATATATGGTGGTGCGGGTCCACTTCCTTGTTCAGTTAATGTTTCTGTGTCACTAACACTGCTGTCACCACTGAGTTGACTGACGACATCGCTGCCACCGTCTCTGTTGTCGCTCTCATCTCTGCCACCGCCGCCGCTGCCGCTGCTGCTGCTGCCGGAGCCGCTGCTGTCGCCGCCGCTGCTGCCGCCGCTGCTGCCACTGCCGCCGCCGCTGCCGCCGCCGTCACCACCATCGCGGTGCCTTTACCAGCGCGGGCCATGGCTAGGACACAGCAGTGTGGAGGCTGCTGTATCTCTTGTGAAGGAACCCGATGAGGCGTCTATATAATTTTGGCCAGTTCTGCTACCAGTGCTTGCGAGACTGCCAACTGTCCTTGAAGTGTTGTCTCAAGCTGTTGTGAGTTGTCAGGGGCGTTGCTGGTACTGTCTATGGGTTGACTATGGGATGGGTCAACAGTACTAGAGCCGGCATCAGTAGGCACTTGTTGAGTCACGGGCACTTACCTCCTTGTGCCAAGGGAGGCTGGCCGTTTGGTATAGTCTGAGTGCCTGATGGTCACTCCTTCTGTACCACATCTGAAACACTTCAGCAGCAGTTTAGATGGAGCCACAGTTTCAGGTTGTTGCCCTGCTTCTGTTACAGTGTTCTGTTGCTCCTGTTCCAGCTTTCGTTGGTCTCTGGTTTTCTTATATGGACAGTCCTTCAGTGGGTGATCACCGGAACAGAGAGCACACTTGGGTGTGGGGCACTGGCAGTACTTAGCTATGTGACCACTGCCACAGCACTCACAGCTGTAACGCTTCACGGTGTCTGGCTCCCACGCCCTGAACGCGCTGGGGCATGCATAAAACCCAGCAAACCAATACTTGTCAGGTGGCGGTTCAGTCTTCGTCCAGACTATGACTATTTGATCAGTAGGCTTACCATTTTTGTTCAATCTTTGTGCTTTGTGTACCCCGTCCAATTCATAGGCCCAGTCTAGTGGATACCCATGGCTGTATCTGTAGACTAGGTATTCATCCATCTTCTTGTTTCGTGACGGATTATCAAGAAAGGAGAGCTTTACATCACCTATTTTCCCTTGTAGAAGAGCATCCACAACATGCTGTTTCTCTCTTGAAATGTACACATATGGAGAGCTGACATGTGGACGTACCACGCCTGCAGAGCCAGGTGGGTACACCTCGCTCAGTTTCTTGCTCTACACAATACTGTCCGCCACACTTGTGCCTTTAGGGAAGGTCAGACGTGTGTACTCGCCCCTTGGTGCTATTCCTGCACAAACCCATCACTAGGTGGTGGGGTGACAGTGTCACTTTTCATGGTGGGGGAGGACCCTGATGGCTGCCTCTTCCATACTTGCTTCTTCAGGCGACGTGAATTGAAGTAATTTCTCCCGATACCTGGTTATAATCATTTGATGATGATTAGCACGACAAATAGCAGAGCAGGCAGCATGCCTTTACCAGGCATCAGCACCAACAATCGTAAACCTGCTCTGAGGGGTAGAGCGGTCTCAGTGGGTCCCAGTAGGACTAACAGCTGAGGTTTAAGTATGCCAGAGGAGAATGGTCCTTACAGAACAGTATAATAGGGCTTGGATTGCCACCCTAGGTGACCACAGGCATCTTGGGTAAACAGGTGGTGAGGTGGGCTGTGGTCAGCGATGGCTGCCACCCCTCACACACACACATACCCGGTCGATTCAGAGGAATCAACCGGGTAAACAAGGATAAACTATTCAACACTGGTGGGACGCGAACAAGGGGACACAGGTGGAAACTGAGTACCCACATGAGCTACAGAGGCGTTAGAAGGAACTTTTTCAGTATCAGTAGTTAACGATGGAATATATTAGGCAGTGATGTGGTGGAGGCTGACTCCATACACAGTTTTAGATGTAGATATGAAAGAGCCCAGTAGGCTCAGGAATCTGTATACCAGTTGAGAGGCGGGACCAAAGAGCCAAAGCTCAACCCCCGAAAGCACAAATAGGTGAGTACACACACACACTGGTGTTGCACAGCGTGCTTGGGTTCCACAGATTTCAGTCAATTGTACAACTGTTCTGTGTTTCAAATAAAGATAGGCTCCTGGAAGGCCAATATATATATTGTGCTCACTCTATTGTTCCTACCTATAGGCTCAGAGCTCCCTAGGAATAATGGCTCTGAGACTCAAAGCTAATCCCATTTAAGAATTCTGCCACCCTCATACACAAGCTCTGCATTTCTCTAAGAAACCCTATTAAGGCACTGCTGGCAAGGTTCACTTTGCTTGTTATTGTGTGAGGGACGATATGGCAGGGAACAGTGAGAGTGCGGGTGCGGCCTGGCTACTGTGGGGAGGAGCGGAGGAGCGCCTGACCCACACGTCTGCTCTGCCCAGAGGCTGGGAACAGACTGAAGGACAGAGTGAAAGAGACATAGAGATGGACAGAGACATTCAGATACTCACAGTATGGTAGAGAGAGACAGAGATGGACAGAAACATACAGATACCGACAGTGTGGTAGAGAAGCAGAGGGGGAGAGACACAGTGAAAGAGACAGAGAGACAATTTAGGAGAGTGGAGAGCCGCGATGACGTCCTGGCCTACCCACAGTGAGAGACTCATGTGGTCGGCCCAGCCAGGCACGAGCCACCAGCTCTTGTCAACATGAAGTATTTATTACACTCATTCTCCTTACAGTCCCTGGAAACTACTTCGTACACCTATACTGATGGTAGTGCTTATCTATCAGTACTTTAATATACACACCAAACATACATATGTCGGAAAACCCTACACCATTTACTAATATTAAATACAATATGCAGATAATATTGCTGCTATTGTATAAATAAATTCACTCATAGAAGACGTGGTGCAGTGGAATTTTCCGTCAATAAAAACGGGATATCATTGCCACAGGGTGCTATTAATTCCACCAGCTGTTCTATCGGGAATTATTCTTAATACAGCAGTCTTTGGACTTTTAACATCATAAAAACATCTCATTTGAATTAACTTAATTATCAGTAACAAAATAAAGTAAATGTGACCATTCTACCACTTGCTGACATCTGGACAAGAGAGCCAGGGCGTCAGTGGTGGAGGCAGTAGTGGCCATTGTTGTTAAGATAACAGGTCGCTGGGGCGAGTTCAGCTCCTATAATTCCTCCGATGGACAGCTGTGTCACAGGAGTAAAGTGCTTCTGTTATCGACACGCAACTACGACTACTATAAGGGAAGTGTATTACTGAAACTCGTTTATTACCACATTCCTGGCCAATTATGTTAGGTAGATATAGGGCGAACCGGTTAGTATGAGAGACAGCGACTTTACCAAGGTAATTATTCCTTGGTCCTTATCATATAAATGATATACCAGTATTTCCTTTGATATTGCTGTCATACATATAGGATTCCGGTTTTACAGCAAGTGCCCTTTGACAGGAACAATAAAAGAGGAAGCAAGAATTAATCCTAGTAAACCAGTACATGGGATGATACTAGCCTCAACTACGAGGATTATTTGGTGTCATCATCCTTGTTTATACCTGGTGGACCAATCCTACCATTCAAAAAGATAAGACCTCCCAATTTTCATTACAAATATATGTAGTTTAGTACTGTAGTTTGATTGGCTGCTGTTATATATGTTGCTGCTATGGGGGATCTGGTATTATTATGGTGTAGGGTCAGCAGTTAGAATCAGGAGGTATCACCATTAAGGGAGATCATAAAGGCCCGGCCCCCATAAAAATATAAAACAGTAATACTTATAGTGGCTTCCTGAAAATGTCAGCCTAGAGGTAGATCATTGTTCTCCTACACAGGAAGAATGGATACTCCTTTAAAACTAACTTATTTATTAAGCCCTCTTAACAACCCCCCATATACATTCACAACAATAACAATAATCACTTTACCACACGATCTTACCTTAAAAGCCTTGGTCCACATAGGCAGGATACAAGGTTTTACAATTAGCACAAGCTAGGGTAAAGTCTACTAGGCAAGGGACACTAGCGAGGACTCTAGGTAGCTTACTGGGACCACTTGAGCACACGTGGTTCCACTGGGACCCCTTAGAGTAACATAGCAATATAAACACTAGTGATACCCTATACACATTACTACACACTTATGCCAGAAAACGAGAATACAGCACTTTACTTAGCTTGGTAAACTAGACACAGGATAAGGTAAGGGAGAGAAGTAGGAGGAAGGGGAGAGGGATGCAGAGCAACACCGTAGAGATGTTGACACCACGACGCCAGCCAGAGAAGGAGGCCAGCCTCCAGTCTCAGCTTACCCCAGCTGACTCGCTGCCGGCCGACTACTCAGCTAATCGTACAGCAGCCCTATATCCAAGTTTACTCAGATCTACTTTACTAATACTTTCTAATCATTTGTAAACATAGTTGATGCCTCTTTTATTAATTAATAATCAACCACAATCTCAGTCTTTAAATGCCCTGTGAGAAACAAGATTCGTCTTACGTCTGGCAAGGAAGATACGAACAGAGGCACGTCGACAAGCGTCTCAAATAATATAAGGTCATTTATTTAGCTCAATTTGACCTCTGGTTTCCACTGATGAACCCAGGGTCATAACAGCTGCATATATATAAATTTAATATAACCCCCCCCTAATGTGCAAGGAGTCGATTTGTGAGAATATTGCAGAAATACAGTCCACTAAATATCATACAAATAGCTTTTATAATGTATAAATTAATCTATATATAAACACTATATTCATATAAATTAAATAAATATAAATCTCACAGGTCAGTTCTCCATAACATACATACATGCACACACACACACGCACACACACACACACACACACACACACACACACACACACACACACACACACACACACACACACACACACACACACACACACACACACACACAAACAAACACACACACACACAAACAAACAAACAAACAAACAAACACACACACACACACACAAACACACACACACACACACACACACACACACACACACACACACACACACACACACACACACACACACACACACACACACACACACACACACACACAAGGAGAAGATCCTATCAAGGAAGAGCTCCCTGAAAAACGTGGGAAGATTAAAAAATGTATTCCTCCAGAGAGACATGACAAGGGAGGAGAGAGCCGTGGCGGCAGAAGCAAGGAAGAGGCGCAGGGCGAGAGGGGAAAACCAGGAAGTCACAGCTCCCAACACAACACCCCCAGAAGCGAGGGGGGAACCCACAACCAGCTACCCAGTAACACCAGAAGGAAAGACAACCCCGCCTCCCTCCTCTGCATAGAAAACCCCCCTACCCCAAACCCTCCCTGCCCCCACTCAAATGTTCTGCCAAATCTCCCTCCCCCCACACCCAATCCCCACCCTTCTACCCCTCCCCTCCTCCCGAGTCCTCCCTCCCCCCCTTTCCTTCCCGTCCTCCCTCCCCTTTCACCCCATACCCTCCCTGTCCCTCCCCCTTCACCGGATCCCCCGCCCCTCATCCCAGTATCCTCTGAGACCCTGTTATCCACCTCACAGGTACTTACACCCATGGAACAGCCTCCTCCACCAGCAGAACACTCACCAAGGAGGCGATTTGAGAAGGGACAGAAGAAAGTGAGCCTCAAAGCGATGTACACTAATATAGATGGAATTACAAATAAAGCAAATGAGCTTGGAGAATGCGTACTAGAGGAAAACCCAGACATAATAGCCCTCACAGAAACAAAGATCACCAAAACGATAACAAACGCAGTGTTCCCACAGGACTATTATGTTATGAGGAAAGAGAGGGAAGGAAGAGGTGGGGGTGGTGTAGCTCTGCTGGTAAGAAAAGGCTGGGATTTTGAGGAGATGGATATTCAGGGCTGTGAAGGTTTCAGTGACTACATAGCAGGTACCGTAACAAATGGAGGGGAAAAAATTATAGTCGTAGTCATATATAATCCACCACCAAATGACAAAAGACCTAGACAGGAATATGATAGAAACAACATGGCCACCATTAACATAATAGAAAGGGCAGCTTCTGTTGCTAGCAGGAATGGATCTGGACTACTAATTATGGGAGACCCATGGGAAGATAGATTGGAAGAACAGAGACCCGCATGTAGGACCAGAAACATGGAGGGCTAAGCTGCTGGACGTGGCAACAAGAAACTTTCTAAGCCAGCACATCGCAGAACCAAGAAGAATGAGAGGAGAAGATGAACCAGCAATGCTTGATTTGATATTTACCCTAAATGAGTGGGATATAAGAGAAGTTAAGATGGAAGCCCCCTTGGGAATGAGTGACCACAGTGTATTGAACTTTGAGTACCTGGTAGAGCTAGGACTTATCTCCCCCCAAAAAGAACTAGGAATCAAAAGGCTGGCATACCGAAAGGGAAATTATGAACAGATGAGAAGTTTCCTAAGTGAAATACCTTGGGACACAGACCTCAGAGATAAGTCCGTACAGGGTATGATGGACTATGTTACCCAAAAGTGTCAGGAGGCAGTAAACAGGTTCATCCCGGCCCAAAGGAAAAAAATCTGAGAAGCAACAGAAGAATCCATGGTATAATAGGGCATGTATGGAAGCGAAGAAACTGAACAAAAGGGCGTGGAGGAACTTCCGGAATAACAGAACACCAGAAAGCAGAGAGAGATACCAGAGAACCAGGAATGAGTACTTCAGGGTGAGAAGAGAAACAGAGAAAAGTTTTGAAAATGATATAGCAAACAAAGCCAAGACCGAACCAAAGCTACTCCACAGTCACATCAGAAGGAAAACAACAGTGAAAGAACAGGTATTGAAACTTCGAACAGGCGAGGACAGGTATACAGAGAATGACTGAGAGGTGTGTGAAGAACTCAACAAGAGGTTCCAGGAGGTTTTCACAATAGAACAAGGTGAGGTCACTGTGCTAGGAGAAAGGGAGGTAAACCAGGCGGCCTTGGAAGAGTTCGAAATTACGAGAGAGGAGGTCAAGAGACACCTGCTGGATCTGGATGTTAGAAAGGCTGTTGGTCCAGATGGGATCTCACCATGGATACTGAAAGAGTGTGCAGAGGCACTTTGCTTGCCACTCTCCATAGTGTATAGTAAGTCACTGGAGACGGGAGACCTACCAGAAATATGGAAGACGGCGAATGTGGTCCCAATATACAAAAAGGGCGACAAGCAAGAGGCACTGAACTACAGGCCAGTGTCCTTGACTTGTATACCATGCAAGGTGATGGAGAAGATCGTGAGAAAAAACCTGGTAACACATCTGGAGAGAAGGGACTTCGTGACAAATCGCCAACATGGGTTCAGGGAGGGTAAATCTTGCCTTACAGGCTTGATAGAATTCTACGATCAGGTGACAAAGATTACGCAAGAAAGAGACGGCTGAGCGGACTGCATTTTCTTGGATTGTTGGAAAGCCTTTGACACAGTGCCGCATAAGAGGCTGGTACATAAGCTGGAGAGACAGGCAGGTGTAGCTGGTAAGGTGCTCCAGTGGATAAGGGAGTATCTAACCAATAGGAAGCAGAGAGTTACGGTGAGGGGTGAGACCTCCGATTGGCGTGAAGTCACCAGTGGAGTCCCACTGGGCTCTGTACTCGGTCCTATCTTGTTTCTGATATATGTAAATGATCTCCCAGAGGGTATCGATTCATTTCTCTCAATGTTTGCGGACGATGCTAAAATTATGAGAAGGATTAAAACAGAAGAGGCCTGTTTGAGGCTTCAAGAAGACCTAGACAAGCTGAAGGAATGGTCGAACAAATGGTTGTTAGAGTTTAATCCAACCAAATGTAATGTAATGAAGATAGGTGTAGGGAGCAGGAGGCCAGATACAAGGTATCATCTGGGAGAGGAAATTCTTCAGGAGTCAGAGAAGGAAAAAGACTTGGGGGTTGATATCACGCCAGATCTGTCTCCTGCAGCACATATCAAGCGGATAACATCAGCGGCATATGCCAGGCTGGCCAACATACGAACGGCATTCAGAAACTTGTGTAAAGAATCATTCAGAACTTTGTATACCACATATGTCAGGCCAATCCTGGAGTATGCAGCCCCAGCATGGAGTCCATATCTAGTCAAGGATAAGACTAAACTGGAAAAGGTTCAAAGGTTTGCCACCAGACTAGTACCCGAGCTGAGAGGTATGAGCTACGAGGAGAGACTACGGGAATTAAACCTCACTTCGCTGGAAGACAGAAGAGTTAGGGGGGACATGATCACCACATTCAAGAATCTGAAGGGAATTGATAAGGTAGATAAAGACAGTCTATTTAACACAAGGGGAACACGCACAAGGGGACACAGGTGGAAACTGAGTGCCCAAATGAGCCACAGAGATATTAGAAAGAACTTTTTTAGTGTCAGAGTGGTTGACAAATGGAATGCATTAGGAAGTGATGTGGTGGAGGCTGACTCCATACACAGTTTCAAGTGTAAATATGATAAAGCCCGATAGGCTCAGGAATCTGTACACCTGTTGATTGACGGTTGAGAGGGGGGACCAAAGAGCCAGAGCTCAACCCCCGCAAGCACAATTAGGTAAGCACAATTAGGCACTTTGGTAATTACACACACACACACACACACACACACACACACACACACACACACGCGCGCGCGCGCGCGCGCGCATACACATAGTGTGCCACTATATAGTTTATAAACAGGTCTCTGGAGACAGGAGACCTACCGTAAAGCTGGAAGGCTGGAAGCTGTAGTCCCAATATACAAAAAGGGTGATAGGCAAGAGGCACTAAACTACAGGCCAGTTTCCCTAACTTGTATACCATGGAAGGTGATGGAGAAGAACATCGTGAGTAAATGGTCCGAAGAACATTTGGAGGGAAAGAGCTTTGTAACTCCACCAGCTCCGGTTCAGAGATGGTAAATCGTTCCTCACAGACTTAATAGAATTCTAAGACCAGGCAACAAAGAGAAGGGTGGACAGACTGCATTTTCTTACACTGTCAGAAAGCTTTTGATACAATACCCTATAAGAGGCTGTTACAAAAGTTGAAGAAATTAGCAGGAAAAAAGATAATGTGCTCCAGTGGATAAGGGAGTATCTAAGCAACTGGAAACAGCAAGTAATTGTGAGGGGGTTCAACATCAGAGTCATCAGCGGAGTCCCACAGGGTCTCTGTACTTGGACCCATCCTGTTTCAATTATATATGTAAACGATTTTCCAGAGGGTTATCTTGAAGTTATCTTGAGATGATTTCGGGGCTTTAGTGTCCCCGCGGCGCGGTCCTTGACCAGGCCTCCACCCCCAGGAAGCAGCCCATGACAGCTGACTAACACCCAGGTACCTATTTTACTGCTAGGTAACAGTTGCATAGGGTGAAAGAAACTCTGCCCATTGTTTCTCGTCGGCGCCCGGGATCGAACCCGGGACCACAGGATCACAAGTCCAGTGTTCTGTCCGCTCGGCCGACTGGATCCCTCATACATACAGGGTATACTCATACTCGTCAGGGTATACTCGTTCTTCTCAGTGTTTGCTGATGATGCAAAACTTATGAGAACAATCAAGACAGGTGAAGATAGACAGAGACTACAAGACGACCTGAACAAACTGGAGGAATGGTGTAGAAAAAGACTACTAAAGTTTAACTCAGGAAAGTGTAAAGTAATGAAATTTGGTGGTAACGGTAGTTATTGTAAAATTAAATATTTTAGTGTACCATAAAAAGATATGTGGGTTGTTTTCCACGTGTTCTTGAATGTGACTTTAAACGAACGGAGCCTTGTAGTTTCGTACAACTTGTTTTATTGTTTATGTTTCCTGCATCCATCACTGCCTTATCTCCCCATCTGGCATTTCCACCAGTAACCTGGTGGCATTACCAATCAGGAACTTTTGTTCTCAGCGCCACCCTTCCCACCCCTCAGTTACTTCTTCTCTTCCAGAGCCCATGCTGCCACTCCATATATGTCTTCCCCATTCCTTTATTCTGTCATTCTTACTTCTTAAGACGGCCCTGACAGGTTGAGAGCCCTTTAACAGTCCTCACCTTTCATTGTGGTTTTTAGGCAATAGTTTACCTGAGTGTCACTAACACTCCAGTGGCCTCGACGAGGACAGGAAGTCAAAGGCTTGTCAAAAGTCCCCTATTTGCTTGATGATTTTTCAAGCTGGGTTTAGAAATTTACCAGTGATTTGGTGTTCGTGGCTTCGACGGGTAGTAGGTTATCTTGAGATGGTTTCGGGGCTTAGCATCCCCGCGACCCGGTCTTAGACCAGGCCTCCTTTTTTATGTTACACACCCCCAGAAAGCAGCCCGCAGCAGCTGTCTAATTCTCAGGTATCTATTTACCGCTAGGTGAACAGGTGCATCAGGGCGAAAGAAACTCTGCTCATATTTGTTTCCGCTTCCACCGGAGATTAAACCGGGAACCTCAGGACTACGAATCTGAAGCGCTGTCCATTCAGCTGTCAGGCGCCAACCATGGGTTCCCTCGGCTTATAACCCCATGGGTGAAAAAGCATCTCCTGTTTTACATCCTACATTGTGGCTTGTTGATCCTGAAACCATTGTTCCTTTCTTGTATTACATCTGACCTTGTCAAGCAATTGTCTGCATCAATCTCCTCCTAATTATTTAATATTTTAAAAGGTTCAATGAGATCCGCCCTGTTATGTATGTTTTTCACTGTTGTTAGCCCTGTGGCATTCAACAGTTCGTGGTATGGGCGTCGACTTAGTTCTGGAATGATTTTTGTTGCCGGTGTTTAACTTTCTTCAAAGCAGCTATGTCTCTCTGAAGATGGGGCCTCCTAAAGGTCCTGCATTTTGCAATCTCAAAAAGCATTTTCCAGTCTTCTGATTACTTCTGGAGTTCACGTAGCTCTCTTTGTATCTTTGTAAGAACTCAGTATCACTTTCACTTATCACTTTACTACAAATCTTAATCTCAATTACAGTTCTGAGGATGTAGGTTCTGATTCCCGTCAATGTCATTGATGTATATGACAAAGCGGGTTGACCCCAAAATGGACAATTGCAGTTTCCCACTCACCACATTCCTCCAGTCAGATTCATTTCCGTTTAGTATGACCTTTTGTTTTCTTTGTTTTAACCATTGTTTTATCCATTGTTGTGGTCTAATCTTTACTCCATGAGCCAGTAATTTCCTCGCAAGTCTTTCATGTAGTACTTTATAAAAAGCTTCAGCAAAGTCCATGTATACCATGTATACTCCCATCTGAGTAGCTGGTTACTGTTTCCATAAAGTGAGCAGATTTAATAGGCAGGATCTATTTTTAACTAACCTATGTTACGTCGATTTAACAAGATTGTTCACTGAAAGATGGTGAGTGATTCCCTTCCTTAGGATTCCATCCATGAGCTTGCAGATGTGTGAGGTCAAACTGATCGGACGGTAGTTTTCAGTTGAGCTCTTTGTCTTTTTATAAAATTGGTGTGAAATTTGCCTATTTCCAAACAGCGGGAACTATCCATTTGTCCAGAGAATATATAAAATGGAGTTTCAGTGACAGGCATAGTTTATCTGCCTTTACGACTTTGGATTTAATTCCATCCACACCAGGGGATTTTAAGTCGTTTAGTTGTCAATACTCTTCCTGATTATGGCACATGTTATGTGTGTGTATCCTTTATTTCATTCTCTTCACCTTCAAACATGTATTTCTTTATGTATATTTATAAGAATGTCTGTTTGTATGTTTATTCGAGTTTAGAGGCCAGACACTTGAGGCTAGCCGCACCAAGCGCTGCAAGGATAGTATCATGGGTGGTGTGGGTTCACCCTATGTCCTGTTTAAGGTGGAATCGGTTGTATTACGACAACCAACAAGTCCTATGGGGTCTGAAGAGTGGTTATGGTTATCTAAAGTGTTTTCCAACTATTTGGAAAACACTTTATCTATTTCCAACTCGACTGTTATAACCTTTGATTCAACATCGATAACATTAATTAAACGTCGATAACGTTAATTTAGCTTTGATAACGTTAATTTAACGTTGATAACGTTAAATGAACGTCAATAACGCTAATTCAACATCGACAACGTTCATTCAATTCACTAACGTCGATTCAACGTTGATTTATCATCGACAATGATGATTCACCATTACTGGAGCATGTTTGAGCCATTGGGCCAATAAAAAGGTTAAAGGAGGGAGAAAGGGAGAGAATGGGCGGGAGACTGCGAGAAAGGGAGGGGCAGGAGACAGTGAGGTAAGGAGGAAAAGAGGGCGGGAGGGAGAATGGCAGAATTTGAGGGCGGGGTGAGCATAGAAAAAGGGGGGAGTGGGAGAGAGTGAGGAAGAATGGAAGAGAGAGAGCCTGGGAGTGATGAAGAGGGAGAAACGGATAGAGTCCTGGCCGCCATCTTGTACAAAGTCTTTTTACATTGTGTTGACCAAACAACACACTAGTAAGTGAAGGGACGTCGACGTTTCGACTTGAGAATGATCCAGGACGGACCGAAACGTCGTCGTCCCTTCACTTTCTAGCGTGTGGTTTGGTCAACATATTTCAGCCACGTTATTGTGACTCCTCGTCTGCTTTTACATTGTGTGTGTGTGAGCTTAGTTATTGATCTACTCATTATATTATAAATCTCTGTAACTCTGTATAATAATTGCAAAACAAGAACCTTGACGCTTGACGGAGGCAAGATTCATGACATACACTGTAACAAACAACTTAGGTTATAATATATTATGATTGCTGCCATCCTTTACTTACTGCCTCTGTGAAAACCAGATTTCCATTACATTTTATAAAACTTTTATTTATTTTTTCACCTCCCCCCCTCCCCAAAAAACTACGCTAGATGAATGCTAATAAAATTCGACAGATTATATCATTAATATTTCGGTATTTGCGGTCAATCAAATGTGTGCGCAGGTACAATTAATGTTAAATTTTGGGCGGTTTCAGAAAGCAGAGCCGGGGTCGACACTGTACCGTTTCAAGAAACAAGCTGTCATCCACTCTGACGTTCCCCGAGCCATCAGAGACGTGCTCCAGCATAATCATGCTGCCTTCGGCACCATGAGCGGCATCCTATACATTATACACAACACCTTCGCTATGGTAATGTGCGGAAGGTGAACCAATAACAAAACATTCAGAATTATTGATATGAGCTGTGAAACAAATCCACAAGGGCCGTGACGAGGATTCGAACCTATGTCCGAGAGCATCCCAGACGCTGCCTTAAGGGGAGGTGTGTAAGGCAGCGTCTGGGATGCTCTCGGACATAGGTTCGAATCCTCGTCACGGCCCATATGGATTTGTTCATTTGATGCATCACTCTATTGTGATTTCTGTGTGTAATGAGCTGTGAAAATTAAACAGCAGTTCGATTCCATTTAATGATCCAAAGATTTAGTTATATTAATATATCAATCAACTGTGGAGACCAAACCACACACTTGAAGATGAAGAGACGACGACGTTTCGGTCCGTCCTGGACCATTATTAAGTCGATTGTGTCACAATGTGTCGTACATTGCGGGTTGTTGGCCTTCAAGCTGTTGCCCTGTGTGCGAGTTACATTCCACATTTTAAGGAAGTGGTCTGAAGTCCTTGTATTTTTTCAATCTGTTAAGTATTTTGAAGGTTTCGACAAGATCAGTCCTGTCGTGTTGGGTCTGTAGTGTTGTTAGTCCTGAGACCCTCAACCGTTCCTGGAATGACGATTGATTTAGTTCTGGAATGATTTCTATTGCAATACTTTAGAAATTTCCATGAACTGTTAAGAATATTTGAAGGCGAAGTCTCCGTGCTTTGATACACAGCAGCAAAAGCAAGGTCCAACCAAAGCTCTTTTACAGCCATATAAGGAGAAAAACTGCAGTAAGAGCACGTTATGAAGCTTAAAGAGGCAAGGGGAAAGCTCATGGAAAACGACAAGGAGGTGTGTAAGGAACTAAATAAAAGATTTCGGGATGTCTTTAAATTGGAACCATTGTGGAGACAAGATTTGATGGATGAAAGGTCAGAGGTAAAACTAGATGACATAGTAGTCACAGTGGAAGAGGTTAGAAAGAATTTGAAGGAACTAGATGCAACACAATCAATTGGGCCACACTTAGTATCACCATGGATACTGAAGGAGGCTGCAGAGGTGCTGTCACCCACCAACTGAGTTTTTTATTAAAATACTCGAAACAGGAATTATTCTAGAAGTATAGAAAAAAAGCATATATTGTACCAATATTCAAGAAAAGGTAAAGAAGGAAGCATTAAGTTAAATACCACTGTAACTGAGAAGTATTCCTTGCAATAAGCTAGAGAAAGTAATCAGGTCGAAAAAATGGAGCATCTATAGAGGATAAACTTTGTAACATAACGGCATCATGGATTTAGAAAGAAAAAGTCTTGCTTGACAAACATTATCGAGTTTAACGACAAGGTTACTAGAATACAACAAGAAAAAGAAGGCTGGGTACCTTGCATTTTCCTAGACCTTGAAAAGGTTTTTGATGCTGTTCCTCATGAAAAGCTAGTGTACAAAATTGAGGAACAAGCTGGGATAACTGTGAAGATAATAAACTCGATAACGGAATATATGAAGGACAAAAGACAGAGAGGCGAGGTCTCCAGCTGGAGGAATGAAACAAATGGAGTCCCCCAAAGATTGGTCCTGGGACCACTACTGTTCCTCATTTATGTTAATGATCTACCAAGGGAATGAGCTCGTACACGTTAATGTTTGTGGATGATGCCAAAATAATGAAAAATGTAAAAACAGAGGAGGACTGCAAAATGTTGAAAGATGACTTAAACAAACTCTAGGAGTGGACAAAAAAGTGTTTGCTGGAGTTCAATCCTAATAAGTGTTAGGTAATGAAGACGGAGAAGGGAGAAAGTAGACCAGGAGGTGTCTACACCATTAATGGGAGAAAATTCCAGGAATCTAACAGAGAAAGAGAATTGGGAGTGGATAAAATTCCATCACTAACACCAGATGCAGACAAAGGCAGGGCGACATCGGGAGCATATGGGATGCTGGCAAACTTTAGAACGTCTTTTAGAAACCGAAATCAGGACACGTTCAAAGCAATCTACGAGCTTTTGTTAGACCTGTACTGGAACATGCAACAATAGTCTGGAATGCAGCATTGACTGCACAATTCAGCACATGCAGCACTGATCTTGTGAAACTTAAAACTAAAGTTGAAAAAGTGCAGAGGTTTGCAACTAGACTAGTGCCAGAGCTCAGAAGATTAAGTTATGATGAGAGGCTGAAGGAACCGGATCTCACAACCTTAGAGAACAGAATAAATAGAAGAAATAAGTCAACAATGTACAAGATACTGAGGGGGAACTGACGAGTTGGACAAGGACAGCCGCCAGTGTGCCTCCAGCCAGAGGAGGAGGAGCAGGTCAGGATGTACTCGTCCTGCCTTTTGACACAGGCCTAGGCCTAAGGGTTAGTCTTAAGTGCGCCAAATAGATCAGCTGCAGCGGTACCAAGTCAACGCTCCTCCTACCAACTGTGGTAGGCCGTGGATGTGTGGATTAGCCAGAAATCAAAGCAGTAATTACTTATGTTGTGAGATACACGATCACTGAAGGGAGCAGTGTAAGGAGGTGGGTCACCAGCTACTACCTGGCCGCCCCAGGCACCACTTCTGTGTAAAATAGTTCTTATGACCTCCCTACCCAAGGTCGCGGTTTGTGTGTGCGACTGCTGTTTACACGAGAGACCGCCAGGACACCCCTATACTGTATAGTGCCCCTACACTACGTGTGAGAACTGTAAGCACAGTGCCTTGCGATGTCTATATGGGTATGTGTGTCCAGAGTAGAGTGCATTGTTGAAGACATACCACCCAAGAACACATATGAAATGAGCCGCAGCAAATAGATGGATCGTGTAACGAGAAGTCAGTCGAGACAACAACAGCAAGAGGCCAGTACGGCTAGCACCAACCCTCTCAGCCTGGGGGAGTCTAGCCGTCCAGACTCCTCCAGCATGGGTGGAGCTACTGGCCTAGACCAAGGGCCCAACAACAGTGATAATGGGAGAGACACCGCATCGGAAGAGGAAGGTGAATACTTATTATTCAGATCCAAAATGGGTAGGAGACGGGACAAGGCAAACATGAAGCGTATGGATGACTCACAACAGCAGCAGCAACAATACCGACAACAGCAAGACGAGAGTGGTCAGTGGCAAACCCTAATCTTTTCTCCATGAGATATGAGACCAGAAGATAAGTTTAAATGCATCATCAAGGCCACCCACACCAACAAAGAACACCGCATTGAAAGCAAGATTGCAGGAAGCAATGTTGTTATGCAGGTGTGTGGTGACAGAGCCATGAAGTTGTACACAGAGGTAGAACAAGAGTACGGAGGTAAGAGGTTTAACCTGTTGCATGCAGGCTTACAGCCTAGACGGACCAAAGTCGTTATTAAGAACTATGATATCCATGCTGATATTGAGTATATTTAAGACCACCCCCAGATCATCTGGGTCAGGCACAACATGGGACCTGTGGGGAGTACCAAAAAACTAAGCAATTGCTATGTTGGAGGGAGAGCTGACCCCTTTCATTACGATACCGGGTATAAGGCCTTGCAGAATGGATCGGTATAGTGGCAGCCCAGCCTTATGTGGCAAGTGCCAACGGTGGACACACAGAACCTGGCAGTGCGCTGACGGAACTAGGTGTGGGTGTTGCAGTGGCCTCCACGACACTAAGCTATGTCTGCAGAAGATTAGGGATAAGAACCCAGTAATACCTAAACGTGTCGACTGCAGGCAACCCCACCACGCCTGGAACTGGCACTGCATATAGAGGCCTGCATGGCGTGGCCCAAAAATAACGACCCCTCAGGTCACAGGTGATCCGGTGACTGGAGGGGTCCGGACCGGAGCTCCATCACCCTGCTCACGCCTCGGCCTGGGGCATGAGTGGGGCAGGCCCCAGCCCCCCCCCCTCCCCCTCCCTGAGGCCTACCCACCTCCCCTTCCACCGGGAAACCCACCCAATCATACCCCACTCCCTAATCCCTAAAGGCCCTTCCCATCACCCCCTTCCTCTGAACCAGACCTCTCCAACCCACCTCCCCCTCCAAGCACACCAGGCACCCACTCTACCCCAAAATCCAGCCCACCACCTGTCACCCAGGAGGACCTCACCCTGACTCTTATCACAATCATACTTGATCTGGTGATACGGAATCATCCATTTGTTATACAAATAATATGCAAGCAAACGGAACTTGAGATCACCAGCTACTGTGGCGATCTCAATTCAAATCAAGAATTCCCAGGAACATATTCTCGATATCCTGTGGAAGCAGATATCAGGTCCAGAAAGCCAGAGCCTGGAACAAGGTGATACAGCAAGTGTTGTCTAGGTAAATGACAGCAGACACGATGATACCTGTTACGAACCATCGTCAGAGCACGGAGCAGCAACGTCAATGCCATCTGTGAGTCCGCTCCCAAAGCCCCCCCCCCCACAACTTGGACGACGCCATCTGGTGGTGACAGGAAGATACCAGCAAGAGGCGCTAGATTCCTGTCCTAGTCAGATCGAGAGGTAGCTGGTGCTGACCTCTGGTGAGGTGGCGCCTAGAAATGCAGCACCATCTATTGTAGGAGGAGTTGTATGTCTATGTCAGAGTCAGTAAGTGATGTTTCCTAGTGTCCTATGTACTGACCAGTGTACTGATGACGTGTCTGTTTCCACAGAGTCGACATAGGGCTGCTGTGGTACGAGGACAATCAGTCTACCCAGGGCAGCCAATATCTCTCCATTCCATTCTGCTTTACAGAAGCATTGAGCCGCCACCGAAAAAGAACTGTGAAGCGTTCTACTGTCTGCCTGTGAAGTGGAAGTGACGGAATTCAGCGTATCCCGGGACTAGCTCGCGGAAGAAAAGACTGACAGTAAGGTGCTACGGAGGAGTGTATACAGCGAGTTGCAAGAAGCTCCTGCCAAGTGTTAGCTACCTTTGTATTTGTTTGTGTGGAGGCCCAGCAGTGCGAGGCTGATGTTCTCTGCCAGCACCAGGCTGGAGAGTGATTGTGGACGTTCACGACGAAGCACCTAGTGAGACTGTGTATAGGCTGGCCCGTGGCTAGGGTAGACTCGTTGGTGTTTCCCAGCATTGGTTGAAGACGGTACTGTGTGTTGAGGAAACACGAAAGCTGACAAGACTGCATCGATTGAGCATCGAGGAGCGCTTAGTGTCCCATGAGAGAGACACTTGTGTATATATTAAGTGTAGTAATACTTCCTTTAGGATTATATATAAGGTGATGGGAAAGTGATTATATGTGAATATATTGATAAGTGATGAAGTGTCGTATTCAATCCACCCCCTCCCCCATTTGTGTTTTACTTGCATTACCGAGCTCACTCCTTGAAAACCACTACTAACTTGGGGCCGGATACCAGAACTTTAGTTCCACCAGCAAAGAACCCGGTTGCGACCCATTGTGGCCATAACAATACCATAACATCAGAGCATGCCAGCAGACATGATGATATCATGACACCAGTGCATGCAGTAACACCAGACTGCAACAACACCGGTGCACATTGCAGCAACCCCAATGAACATAGCAACACCAGTGCCCACTACCAGAACCCCAAGTTGTGTGCCCCTACAAGAGGAAGTAATCAAGCAGGCGTTTATGTGTGAAGCCTGTGGATGACTTAACGTGCTCAAGTCAAGTGCAGAAGAGCTGTGAGGCCGTCTAAGAATGACCTGGTTGGATGTCAGAGAGGACATCTTTGAGCTGCAGCCAACCTGACGTGAGCGCCCTCACAGATAAATTCTGCGGTAATATAATATAACAGTTGTTGCAGTGGTTGCCTGTGTTTGATCGTGTGCCCAGCGATCATGGCAAGTGTTTATGAATATAGTATATATGTTTTATTAAGGCAGTGAGCTGAAATAAGAGACTTGAGATAGAGGAACATCCTGGAGGGCGAAGTGATACGTCCACCCTCCCCGGAGGCCAGTGGCTGACTGAGTGAGGGAGCCTCACGACCGGGGTGGCTGCCAGCAACGTCCTAAACCGACTCGCCCAAGATAAGGGAGGACCATTACGGCGATGCAATAGTTTAAGGAGATGTTGGATCGTGGAGTTTTATTTTCTGTGAATACATTTAATTGTTTTAGTAGGGAAACATTTTATTGACATGGCAATGGAAATTGCAGATTTGTTTCGGGAAGGAGTTGATGAAAGAACTTCGAGTCCAGGGAAGAAGTTAATGGAGGAAACTTCGAGGTTGGAGAAGTGAATGTTGAACTCTATGGGAAAGCAGAGCTCCTTAGTGAGGAGCCGACTTCAAACTGTGTAAAGGAGCAGTGAAGAGGAGTTTCACGTGTCTGTTGGATCAGTGGTGAAGCATCAGTGGTGTTTGATGAGAACATCATTGTGTAGCAGTTTGGGAGGACTGCAGAAGAGCCTTGTTTACTATTTTGAAGAACCTAGAGATATACATTGTAGTGAGCCTCTAGGAGCAGAACAGAGGTTCATGGTGATCACACATAATGTATAAGTGGAGTGCTTGAATGCTTATTGGCGTGTAAGACACAGTGAAAGGTGACATATTGATTTCTTCTTGTGTTGGGGAATATTTATGCAGATGTTTCTGGTGTCTCAGCCACAGGCTGAGTTTTATGTAGTTTTAGCGCTGATTGTACAATAATGTTGTGACGAGATTGTAACCCCCATTTAGTGAGGGAGAAGTAAGTGGTAAGCCAAGAGTTGAGCAACAACTAGATATGGACGGTTGGTGAAGCCAGGATATGGTATTAGATTACTGCCGGGTTGTAATAGCTTAGAGTGTTGTATAATAATGTCCCATTTTTCTTATGTTATGTAATGTGTACCATTTCCTTATTTATTAAATGTATATTGTTAACTGGCTTTTGCTCGTCTTGGTGAGGCTTTCCATAACGCAGGAGTGAGAGAGAAAGGGTCACAGCTGCAGATAGGGTGGCAGAGAATACTAATTCGCAAGAGGAGAACTTAGGAGATCATTCCAAACAAGGAGAGAGTGGGGAGTCATGTCAGCTCAAGTAGGGTGTGTGCACAGGACAACGGGGCCAGTGTTGGAGCCGCACCCCTAGATATGTGATGCTGAACCCCTCTCCAAGATCAAGAGATGTACAGGGTGATCTGAGAAAACTTCAAGCACTCCAGAGTTCATTACTGGTCGACCGACAGTAGCGGGAGTGTGGCTGCCGAGGTCGGTTGTCTGTTCCGGCAGAGAGTGGTTGTCCACCGTTACTCAAGTAACAGTCTGGTGCAGCAACCAGAGCTCTCTTTGGAGGTTTAAGTTCCATTAGCACCAACCCCCTCAGGTCGGGACAATACATAACGCAAGTGAACATAACAATGCACATAGCGCATCTGATGACAAACAACCTCAAGGTGGATAATCACATTCAAGAAGTTCTCATTATACTACAATGGAACTGCTTACAGAATCCTCAATAGAATTAATGGCATCATACAGTGCGTCCGTAAACACCAAACTGATGTCATAGTGCTTCAGGAGATGCTGGTATGTGATGACTTCAACCCAAGATTCAGCGATTATCGCAAGTTCTCTCTGCTTTCTGGGGAGAGAAAATGGGGTCTCATCACTTTTGTAAATAACAACATTCCCGCACAGATTATTGATGACCTCCACGTGGGGGATGAGTATGAATCACTGTGGGTAACTCTTTATTTAAACAATAATGCCCTGCATATAATCAACCAAAATGTGCCACAGAGTAAACTTGAACTTGACACACTACCTGAATTTGTTAATGAAGAACCTACCCTGCTGGTCAATGATCTTAGTGTCATTTAATAACCAAATTGAAAGCTGTATTAGAGCTTCACGCCGTGCGACTGGGCGAAATAACCCTCAGAAGAAGAAAATATAATGGTATGAGAACGATTACATTAAGATCCTCAATGCAAATGTATTGGCCATGAGAATAGAGTACCGGAGACATCCCACTGACAGCAACCAAGAGCTGTTTAAAACTGTGTGTCAAGTAGCCAGGGAAGAGAAGATTAAAGAGCGGGAAAGACAATGGCTAGAATTCACGAGCTCTATTGGAAGAGAAACGTCTGCAAGACAAGTGTGGGCGAAACCTCAGACAGCTAAGAGGGGCAGAACCCGGCCTGCGGCTCACAAAGACCCCCAGGGCAAGGCTGAAGAACTAATTCACAAGTGGAGTGATGCAGCATCCTTCTCCTCCTCCTCCCTCTCTGTAAAAATAAGCAGGGAACAACTCCTGCGTCATAATGACAGGAGAATCAGGATAACAAGAACACAGACAGTGATGATGAGTATGGAGAACCAATCACAGCCCAGGAAGTAAGGGGGGGCAATAAAAAAGGGTAAAAGTACTGCAGCTGGTGAGGATGGAGTCACTTACGACATACTTAATACACGGTGTGAATTGTCTGGGAATCCACTACTCCACTTGTTTAACAAATCATTCCTAAGTGGCGTGTTGCCCACACAATGGAAACACGCAATAATCGTTCCAATACCGAAGCCCAATGACCCTGGCAATTACAGACCTATCAGTCTCATGTCATGCACTTGCAAGATGCTTGAAAGGATAATTCTAAACCGTCTGCTGCACCAAATAGGCAGGCTAGGGGAGGAGGTTAATGGATTTGTTCAAGGACAGAGCACAGCAAATTGTATAGGTAATTACTTGGCTAATGACACAGCTAGGTACTCTGTATTTGTCGACATCAAAGGAGCCTTCGACAAAGCACAAGGGATTGCGATTATGGACGACCTTGCGTGCTTGGGGTGTCAAGGGAAGACTCATAAAATGGATTGAAGACTATCTCACAGGGAGGAAAGCCAAGTCTGCTTCAGTCTCAAGAACAATGAGTATGGAACTCGGTACCCCCCAAGGTGGAGTCTTAAGCCCCACACTATTCAATGTACTTACGAACGCCATTGCAAATATTGATTTTCCGGAAGGGACGCAACAAGTGGGGTATGCAGATGATGTCCTAATACAAGCCCCAACCTTGGGAAAAATTAAACAGTCCATTGAACTCCTTGGAAGGAAATGTGTGGAGCTCGGTTTCACTATCTCTACAAACAAGACAAAAGCAAACTCTCCTCACAAGCGGAGAGAAAATGAAGAACTACAAATTAATGTTGGAACACTTGAATGGGTTGACCACTATCGGTGTCACTGTCGGCTCTAACAAGGGGAAGAAAGAAGAGCTCAGCAAGCTCATAGGAACATGCAAAAGCCGACTCAGGACACTCGAAGCTATGACCTGGAATGGACACGGAGCCTGTATTGTTGTGCTTAAAATGATGCACACAGCCTATGTGCGCTTCGTTACTGACTATGCCGTACCAGTTTTGTGCACCTACTCCCAAAGCGATATGAAAAGGCTCGAAAGCATTCAAAATGAAGCCGAGACAATCATTCTTGGAGTCCCAAGAACTGCCAAATCGTCTAATCTACGAGAGGAGTTGTCCCTCCCCAGTGTTAAAAGCAAAATTAAGGAACTGAATGCTAAGCTTGCAATTAGGATAGCCAGAGATCTCTATTTCAATGATATTGCCAAGAAAAATCTGAGTTCTGTGCTGCTAACAGGAGGAAACATGAGAATAAAAAATGGCATCACAGATCAGTCTGCTACCTTGAAGAACTTCACCTGCTTGAGCAAGCACGTGAGCTCCTGCCTGTAGAGAGGTTACCTCCCCTGGGAGGATGACTCATGCAGGATTATCATTAATGAAATGACAACGAAAACATCCAACATAATACCACAAGAAATGAGGCACAAGTATCTCGAGGAAATTTATAAAGAAGTCCGAAATGAACTAGATCAAATCTACACTGATGGGTCATCAGATCCTGTCAATGGCAGGGCTGGTGGAGAATACACTGTAATTAAGGATAATGATTTTCAACGCAGAAATGAAGAAAGAGCGCATATTGATAACTATTACTCTTCAACGCAAGCAGAGCTAACTGCCATTCTTATGGCGTTAAGATTCCTTGACAGAAACACTAATGGTGCAGTGATCTGCACTGACTCAAAAGCAGCACTGCAAAGCCTTAGTAAAAATCGGGCAGAAAATCTTGCGATAGTCACTGAAATTAAGAGAGCTGTGAGAGTACTTACCAATCAGGGAAGAGTCATCAAGTTTCTGTGGATCCCCTCCCATGTTGGAATATGTGGGAATGAACGAGCAGATGTGCTGGCTGCTGAAGGCGCTCAAAGAGACCATATTGAATGCTTCATACTCAAGACTCTTCTACAAATTAGAGGTATTGTCAGGCAACATCACCGTGACAGGGTAACTGAGGAAAGGAGGATAGAAGCACAAACCAGTGAATCTGTACGATGGTACAACATGGTTGCAGCTGGCAATCCCAATCATTATGGACGAAGAGGAGGAGGACGCGGGAGAGAATCAGTAATAGCTAGAATCCGTCTTGGATACAAATATCCATGGAGATTCGGAATGGAAACAACAATTGATCAGCGGAGAATCTGTGATGAGAGTGACAGACACCACCTTGACCACTATCTACATGAATGTGAACACCTGAGGCACATTAAAAATATGTGTAGAAAAATAAAACCCACATTGTTTGAGTTAGAAAAACACTATTTGTCAAATATTGATACTGTTGTTAAAAGATTCCCCCATTTTGCACACGCAAGATAACGTAAGATTTTAAGGGTTGACAAATGTTAAACTTCTAGTTTGAGGAGTTGTTCACTTGAGACAGTTAAGCAAGTCCCACCTGTGTCTGGGTACAAGTGACAGGAGGAACAACCCAGCGGGTTTTCTTCCTATTGGGGAGTGTTGTACATGTTGCTATGGCGGTATGTCCACTCACAGGATGAGTGGCGCTGCCCAATAAGCTCGCCTCTCAGGGCAAAATTTTAAATTTAAATTTAAGGACAGCCTCTAAGTTAAGAGACAATAGAACAAGAGGACACAGGTGGGAGTGGATACGCAAATGAGTCGAAAGAAATGTAATGAAATACTCGTACCCTGTACGGGTGGTCAACAAGTGGAATGCAGTAACTGAAGAAATTTTGGAAGCCACCTCCATTCACAACTTTAAGGACAGGCTCGACAAAGATATTGAGTGTTAGAATAGTGAAGCGTTAACGCAACTGGTTCAAGAAGGGTATTAGGCTAGGCATAAAGAGCTAGACCTCATTTCCCCGTAGTCACAGATAGGTAAGTACAGTTATCATGAGGGGAGTGCACCAGAAATTTGTGCAACTTCCCCCCCCCCCCTAGTGTCTAAGGGTCCCATCCTAATCAACTTTCAATAACTGGTCGATCGTAAATCAGTCAACTTCTCTTTATCAATTTTTTCAAGGTAGTATTTTGAAATGATAGATATGATGTGTATAAATTATATGTAAATTAAAAATGTGATTGGAAAGTTTGTAAATTGCAAGATTGAGATTAGTGAACTGAGAGTGGCTGGTAATGGTGATCAGTTGAATAACGGTAAACTGACGTTGAGAGTCTTCTACAGTGAATTTTAAGATAACTGGGGAGATCCGGTAATTTTTTAGGCCTATTAATGTTCTTTCATTATTTTTATTATTACTATTCTTCTTCTTCTTCTTATTATTATTATTACTTGTATTTTTTTTATTCTTACTAATATTATTATTATTATTAATACTATTGTGTGTTGGTGTTGCTGGTCTTAGTATACTCATTATATTTTATGAAGCTAACAAATTTGTTTGTGTGTTGTGGTGCCTTGGTGTGCCACAGACGAAGACGTGTCCATATTACTTGGCCAAGGAGACATACTACGCCTCTACCAGCGTCAGTCTCGCCTTCCCCAAGAACTCTACACTTAGGCACAAGATCGACCCACTGTAAGGCTCTTTTGATAACAAACAATTAATTGTATTAGCATATATATATGATTACAGTACTTGAAATACGACTAATTGGATTGTAGCGTAAACGAAGTGATTAGCACAAATTTTAATATTGCAATGAATTATAAATATTAAATACATTATTATCCGAATAGAATTCAACGCCTGCAAGAATTCGGGATCTTAAATTACCAGTTGATGAAGGGACTCCAACATGCACGGAACTGTCTAAAGTCAGATACCTCTACCAGTGCCACCTTCACCCTTCGTCCATTGGAACTTGGAGATTTCTATGGTGCTCTATGCATATATTCCGGAGGTAACAGTATTGCAGCAATTTTTGGTGAGATGGGGTGTTCTGAGGTGTCATAATGTAGGGACAATTTATAATGAGCGAGGGATGCAGAAACACATCAAAACTTATGCTAACGTAAGAAGTTGGAATGAGAAACAAAGAAATTATTTTTACCATTCTGAATGGTTGATAATGTTGAGGGGCATAACGTAGGTTACATGCAAAATAGTTACTGTCTCTTGAAATCGAAGAAAGGTTCCAGAATATAAATACTGAGAGAATCAAATGGAGCTATAAGGGTAGTCAAACCTGCAACCTGGGTAATTCCAAGCCAACCCATCATCAGACCAAGTCCATTCCATCCAGCGGTCGACCCCAAAGACACATTCATCAATTTTAACATGGTGTTCATTCATAATAGGACTTTTCTCAAGTATAAATTAATATTATTATATATTAACATACTGTGCATGGTTAGGCATTAATTAGGTTAGGTTAGGTGTTTAGGTTCTGTTGGCGATAATTTGGATTTGCAGTGTGTGGCTGAAGCATTTACAGCGTTATGGTCCGAACAAAAGTCGCCAATGAAGCACTTGTTCGGGAAGTATTCGGACGTCATCAATCGTGAGTCGTGTGCAAACCGTTTTTCATTTACAAACAATGGGTTTGGCGGGTGAATGGAATGGACTTTGGCCTTTGTTTATGAGGATAGGCTCTCCAAACACACACCTTAAACCACTGAGCAATGATTTGGTATAAGTAATGCAATTGAGATTCAAATGATTCCACACAAGGGGTCTTGAGGCATCAAGATAATAAATATTATAATACATTTTAATATACCAAACTAAACAATATACCTATACCTATACTAAACTCTGGTTTGGTATAGGAGTTCCTTTCACCAACGCTCCCTTTTAAATGCACAATGAATTCATATTAACGTGATATATCAATGAGAAAATCGACTGGATTCATATGGGGAATCGAGCTAGCAACCTCCCAAGTACATGCCTTAACCCCAACCCGTCCTCGACTCAAGTCCATTACATCCAGTGGTCGACCCCACAGACGCCTTCATAAATTTGGATATGCTGTTCATTCAAACCGGGAATTTTCTCATATATAAATTAATATTATAATATATTAGCATGTTGTGCATATATAGACATAGGTTAGGTTAGGTGTTTAGGTTCTGTTGGCGATTATTTGTATTTGAAGTACGCGCGTGAAGCATTTACAGCGTTGTGGTTTGAACAAAACTCGTCAGTGAAGCACTTGTTCCAGAAGTGTTCAAACATCAACAGTTGTGAGTCGAATGTAAACTGTTTTTCATTCATAAACAGGGGTTTGGCGGGTGTATGGAAGTCACTTTTGGGCCTTTGTTTGGAGGACGGACTGCCGCCTGCTGAAAGGGGAAAATAGAAGAAAGAGACATAAGAAAGAAGAGAAAAGATACAGAAGAGTGAAAAGAGGAGTAAAGAAAAGAGATAAAGTAACAGAGAAGAGAAGAGAAGAGACAAGATAAAATAACAGAGATAGAAGGATAACAGGAGAAATGAGAAAGAATAAGCATATAATTGAAAAAAAAGATATGAGAGAGAAGCAGGGAAAGAGAGGAAAGGGATAAAAGTGATAAGGAAGAGATAGGAAATAGAAAAGAAGAGAGAAAAGAGAAGAGGAGAGAAAAAGAAGGGAAGGAAGAGAAGAGAGAAAAGGGAAGAGAGGCAAGGGAGGAGAGATATAAATGAGAATTAAGTGGAAAGAAAAGAGAAAGAATAGAGAGAAGAGATTCAGAAGTGATAGAGAGAGGACTAAAAGAGATAATGAAAGAGAAATGAGAAGAGAGAACAAAGAAAAAAGAAAAAAGAGAGAAGACTGAGGAGAGAGGAAAAATAATAGAAAAATGAGAGAAGAGGGGAGAGAAATGAAGAAAAAAGTGATAGAGAAATGATAGAGAAGAGAGAAAAAAGATGCGAGCGGTGTTACGGCCCTCTCGGGACGCAACGGGGTTCTCACTCTGATGTTGTTAGAGGAAGATATATGTATCCGTTCCCAAGCCAGTAGTGGCTATCAAGGGATGAGATCCGTGACGCAAGTAACTTAAAAGGGAGTAGGGAAAGAAAGTTAAGAACTTAATATTATAATGTTCACCATCACCGATTAAATATATAGAATAAAAGAGTACACAAGGGGGAGGGGTATTAACACTTTACAAGGGGATCGTGCACAATCTAGTCTTCTGCTGAAGACTCTTGATCAATAAGCTAGGTGCTGAGTCCGCAGTGCTTTCTTCGTGGCCTCAAGACGTGTCTTCTGAGAATACCGAGCCTACCCTGGCCACAGGTCAGCCAAAACACAGGTCCACTGGGGGCACCGTCGTGGAGGCCGTCAACCACACGTCCAGCAGGTCTGCTGGCAGGTACTGAGCCACCAAGGCTGGTACGGCCACTCCACGAACGATAAAAGGGGTACGCCCTAGACAGGAGTCTCGTGTGATATCACAAATCACCCTCCTGTCCTCAATACCCCAGTGGATGATCGTCTCCAACAGTCGGTCCCGGGTAAATCCTTTCACTGCCACTCCAATGGCAGGCTAACACACCACAGTGTTCTTCCGGGGGGACGACGTCACAATAGCTGCAGCAAACTTCACAGTATGGAGACTGGCTGCCTCGGGTAGACTGACTCAATCGTCAACACAGTGGTCCCAGGTCGACTCTGTAAACAGACACGTCATCAATAACTGGGACACTAATACACCACACTCACAGGCTAGGGCACAAACACCTGACGTATCCAGTCCATAGATGGCGCTGTCGTCGGAGCACCACCTCACCAGAGGTCAGGAGCGGCTGTGTTGTGAGCTGCACAGGACTGGAAACTGGCCCTTGTGGCCGATATTCGCCGTCCTCATCCGGTGTCGTCGTTCGTTTGGCGGGGGTTTCGGGAGCTGACCCACAGATGGCGTAGTTGTTACTGCTCCTTGCTCGGACGCTGGATCCGGGTTCGTAACAAGCGGACAGAGAGAAGTGACAGAAAAGAGATAAAATAGAAATTAGAGGAGAGAGAAAACAGAGGGTAGAGAGGAGAATGAAGAGAATAGAGGGAGAACAAAGGGTGGAGAGTATAAAGTAGAGAATGTAGAGAAGATAGAAATAAGAACAGTAAGATGAGACAAGAGAGAAGCGAGATAAGAGACAGAGGAGACAGATAAGAAACGAGGAGATGGAGAGAAAAGACAGAATAATGAAAAACGAAAAGATAAAAAAGTGAATACAGCAACTCACATATGACTTGATAATGGTCCAGGACGGACCGAAACGTCGTCGTCTCCTCATCATCTTCTGGTGTGTGGTTTGGTCAGCATATCTTCAGCCACGTTATTGTGACCCATCGTCTGCAAATAGAAGTTAAGATAGAAGAAAGATAAATAATAGAATGTGAGAAGAATGAGAGACAGAAAAGAGTGAGAAAAGAGGGAAGAAGGAAGAGAGGAAAATGAAGAGAGAGGAAAGAGATAAGAGTGGGAGATATGAGTGAGAAAGGAGAGTGAGAGAGAGAATGGCGAGAGAAAGAGAGATGGACACAGAAAGATAGTGAGATAAAGACACAGAAAAGAATACAGACACACAGAGAAAGAGAGAGCATGAGAGAGACATATACAAACAGAAAAATACAGACATTCAAAGAGCCACATAGAGATAGAAAGTCACAGAAGGGGGACAGACACAGAGACAGAGGTCTGGACCAACGCTGCCAGTCGACAGGGCCGTGATGAACACTAGAGGTAGTGGCAGCTCCAAGCTCTCATGTGGCTCCTCCAAGGGGGGGGGGGAAAGTTGACGTGGGTGACGCCACCGTGATCAACACCAGGGGTAGTGGCAGCTCCAGGCGCTCATGTGGCTCCTCCACTTCCCTAAAAATAAGAATAACCAATATTAACATTAACTGCATGTTATATTTTTGTGTTGATTACAGAATTTAAAAAAAAGTTGACAAAGTGGTTAGTTGTACATAAACAAAAATTGAAATTTTAATCTTCCACTTAGTTTGACAGATCATTTAACATGAAAAATTAAATAATCAGGAACATTTCATTCTTAGATACTACACACTCAGTCCAGAAACTTATATAAGTCCAAATAATTAATATATTTAATGCTTAAAAAGTAATTAACAAGAGGGAACACTGTTCATTAAATTAATTTCAACAATAAGAAGATTAATAGGGAAAATAAACACTGAACTAGCAAACTTGCAATGGGAAATCAAATAACCTAAAAAAATAACCAAATAATTAAACAAAACACCCACAGGAGTAATAGCACAACTAACTGCCGAACACACACGTTATGCTTGAACACAAGTTTCTATGCAAAATATAAAAAGTTAAAAAACTTAAGAGAATATCTGATTAACCTGGATAGAGACTACATCCCGGGCAGGACAGAAATGGTGAGGCACATTTCCTTCCACCTAACAGTAAGAAGGTAATCAGACGTTAGTCAGCCTGTGGTGAGGTTGCGTCCTGGACAGGGTCGACCTTGGTGGGGGGGGGGCTCTCAATATAAGCCTAATGTGTATGAGTAAACTCTGTCCCCCAATAAAATGATTTATTGTAAATTATTATTATTACAGAAGAAAAAAATGATGAAATGCTTTAACATAAATGACTTTCAATACACGGAAAAATGTTCTTTAAACAGGAAGATTGAATAAATAGATCCGAAGCTGAAGCAACCATACCAGACTGAAGAAATACAAATAAAACAGAAACCTATACAAAAAAAATCCAAAATACAATTGAAGTATTTTAGCATACTTAGTAGTATAGTATAGTACAATTTGCATAGACATTTGATAAATGAGACCTTGGAATGAGAGCTGATAAAATAAAGTCCATGGAAATAATGGGTAAAGTAGGCAGACAGATACTTAACTTCCTGTTAAATGGAGGAGTTAAGAGGATCAGTACCCGTGACAGTCACGAATAGATCCACTATTGACAGGGAGGGACACTACTGTTATCGTCATGATGATCTTGATGTAACCTGGTTCTTATCAGATAAGTTATCAAGGAACATGCTTTATCCATTCATTATGTGTGATTATCAGTGATTAATTGTGATTATCAGTGATTAATTGTGATTATCAGTGATTAATTGTGATTATCAGTGTTTGGCATCGGTGTTTGAAGGGTGTAACCCTAATTGTGCTTATGTGGGGTTGAGCTTCAGTTCTTGGGACCCGCCTCTCTGCGGATGAATGTTTTTTTTTGTGCGTGTGCGTGCGTGTGTGTGTGAGCTCACCTAGTTGTACTCACCAATTTGTATTTGTTGAGCTTCGACTTTTTGACTCCCCCTCTCAATAGTCAAACATATTTTGGGTGTAATCTAATTGTGCTTACTTGGATTGTGGCATCAGTGTTTGAGGGGTGTAACCATAATTGTGCTTACGTGGGGTTGTGTTTCAGTTCTTGGGGCCCGCCTCTCAGCAGAAGAATGATTTTTTTTGTGCGTACGTGCGTGTGTGAGTGTGATTAAACATGTTTTGAACATGTGGATGTATTTACTATTTGTATTTGTTTGACATTTGTGTCTGTGCATGGGTTGAGCTTCAGCACTTTGGCCCCACCTCTCAATAGTCAAACATGTTTAAACGTATGTGCCTGTGTGTGTGTGTGTGTGTGTGTGTGTGTAAGCTCGCCTAGTTGTACTTACCTCTATGTCACCTCTCAATGGTCAAACATGTTTAAACGTATGTGTGTGTACGCACCTATTTGTGTTTGCGGGAGTTAAGCTTTGGCTCTTTGGTCTCGCCTCTCAACTGTCAATCAACTGGTGTACAGATTGCTAAGCCTACTGGGCTCTATCATATCTACATTTAAAACTGTGTATGGAGTCAGTCTCCACCACGTCACTGCCTAATGCATTCCATCTGTTAACTACTCTCACACTGAAAAAGTTCTTTCTAACGTCCCTGTGGCTCATTTGAGTACTCAGTTTCCGCCTGTGTCTCTTTGTTCGCGTACCACCAGTGTTGAATAATTAATCCTTGTCTACCCTGTCAATTTCCATGAGATTTTGTAGGTAGTGATCATGTTTCCCCCTACTCTTCTGTATTCCAGTGTCGTTAGGTTCATTTCCCGCAGCCTTTCCTTGTAACTCTTGCCTCTTAGTTCTGGGTCTAGTCTAGTGGCATACCTCTGAACTTTTTCCAGCTTCGTCTTGAGCTTGACTTGGTACGGGCTCCATGCTGCGGCCGCATACTCTAGGATTGGTCTTACATTTGTGGTATATAAGATTTCGAATGATTCCTTACATAGGTTCCTGAAGGCTGTTCTGATGTGAGCCAGCCTCGCATATGCCGCAGACGTAATTCTTTTTATGTGGACTTCAAGAGACAGGTTTGGTGTGATAATAACTCCTAGATCTTTCTCTCTGTACGTTTCATTAAGTACTTCATCTCCTATTCTGTATCCTGTGTCTGGCCTCCTGTTTCCACTGTCTAGTTTTATTACTTTGCATTTACTCGGGTTGAACTTTAGCAGCCATTTGTTGGACCAATCATTAAGTTTGTCTAGGTCATCTTGTAGCCTCCTACTATCATCCTCTGTTTCAATCCTCCTCATAATTTTTGCATCATCAGCAAACATTGAGAGAAATGAGTCTATACCCTCTGGGAGATCACTTACATATATTAGAAACAGTATTGGTCCAAGGACTGACCCCTGCGTGACTCCACTTGTGACGTCTCGCCAATCTGAGACCTCACCCTTCACAGTGACTCTTTGTCTTCTGTTGCTTAGGTACTCCCTTATCCAGTGGAGTACCTTCCCTTTCACTCCAGCCTGCATCTCCAGCTTTTTAACTAGCCTCTTGTGTGGTACTGTATCAAAGGCTTTCCTGGCAATCCAAAAATATGCAGTCTGCCCACCCCTCTCTTTCTTGCCTGGTCGTAGAATTCAGTTAGCCCTGTGAGGCAGGACTTGCCATCCCTGAACCCATGTTGATGCTGTGTTACAAAGTTCTTTCGCTCCAGATGTTCCACTAGCTTTCTTCGCACAATCTTCTCCATCAGCTTGCATTGTATGCAGGTTAGGGACACTGGCCTGTAGTTCAGCGCCTCCTGTCTATCAGCTTTCTTGTATATCGGAACTACATTAGCTGATTTCCAAATTTCTGGCAGTTTCCCTGTTGCCAGTGATTTGTTATACACTATGGAGAGTGGTAGGCACAGTGCTTCTGCTCCTTCCTTAAGTATCCAAGGGGAGATTCCATCTGGGTTGGATGTGCCTTTGTCACATCCAACTCTAGTAAACACTTCCTTACTTCCCCACTGGTAATCTCAAACTCTTCTTAGTTGTTCCTGGTTAATTATTCCCTAATTATCTCTGGAATCTCTCCTTGCTTTAAGGTGAAGACCTCCTGGAATTTCTTATTCAGTTCCTCACACACTTCCTTGTCGTTTGTAGTGAATCCTTCTTCCCATATCCTTAATTTCATTACCCCTATTTTGGTCCTCCTTAACTGTTGTTTTTCTCCTGATATGGCTGTGCAGCAATTTAGGTTGAGTCTTTGCCTTGCTTGCGATGTCATTTCCGTATTGTTATTCTACCTCTCTTCTCGTCCTGACATATTCATTCTCGCCACTCTGGTATCTTTCTCTGCTCTCAAGTGTCCGGTTATTTCTATAGTTTCTCCACGTCCTTGTACATTGCTGCTTAGCTAGCCTACATCTCTGATTAAGCCATGGGTTTCTCATCTTCATTTTATTGTTTTCCTTTAGGACTGGGACAAACTTGTTTGCTGCTTCCTTGCACTTCTGCGTGATGAAGTCCATCATGTCTTGGGCCGTCTTTCCCCTAAGCTCTGTTTAAATTGTTAATGATACACAGTTATAGTCAAAGATAGAGAGACAGAGAAAGATATCCAGAGATATAATGATAGGCTTCAGAATGATAGATAGATAGCAAAAGAGAATGAGATAGAGGGAAATAGATAAACCAAGAAAGGGGAAGATAGATAGGCAGATCTAAGCAATGCCGAGCTTTCCTGAATTGTGTGCATGTGTAAATATTATATATATATATATATATATATATATATATATATATATATATATATATATATATATATATATATATATATATATATATATATATATATATATATATATATATATATATATTGGTGTATACTAGCAGCAGATTTTCTTTCAAACATGTTTCATTGAATATGACCGCATATTCTGTATTTATTATTTTCTGGTTTAGGGCTTCTATCCCTCTAACTATTTTCTTAGCATCAGGACTTAGTTGAAATAGGAGTTCTCCAAAACTCATTTCCGTACTTTTAAGGTGAAGAAAAGAAGTGATTTACTATAGAGTGTATTACACTTATTTATACAATTTGCACAACGTTTCGAACCTCCATGGTTCATTCTCAAGTGAACAGATCTTACAATGCTGGTTGATTTTATACCCGCACTGGGTCAGGTGATAATGCAATAAAGGTGAAAACCTGGGGGGGATACATAAGGGATCAATGTGAGGTGAAACATAGAGGTAACTGCAGAAGACTTATTGGCCCATACGAGGCAGCTCCTATCTAAACACAAAGATTAATTCAGTGTAATTGGCCTGTTATGTTGGACATTGTTTTCTGTGTTGGCATCGTTATGTTCTGGTCTTGTCCTTACTCTCATGGTGGGTAGAGTAAATAGTTCCGTGATTTGGGTGTTCATGGTAGGTTGTTCTATTCTTATGTGAATTGCCTCAAGAATTTGTAATCTTCTTGCATCTTGGGTTTTGTCTATTATGCAGGTATTCTTGTTCAACATTTCTCTTGTTAGAGTGATGTCATGGGCTTGTCTCATGTGATTCCTGGGGGCACCGGATTGAAGATGGCATGTTAAACGCCTCGTCAACTTAGTCGACGTCATACCTATGTACTTAGATTGAAGGTTACATCCTTCGTGGGGGCAAGTGTACATGTATACAACGCTTGACTGCTGTAGAGGGTTCTCCGTCGGCTTCGGGCTGTTTTTGATAAGGAGTTCGGAAGTCTTCTTGGTTTTGTAGAATATTATCAGGTTTATGTTTTGGTTAGGAGTAGTGCTTTTTACTCCTTTACGGATTATTTCTTTCATTATTCTTTCCTCTTTTATATGTTCACTGTGCATGGTTGATTTGTAATATAATTTTATTGGAGGTGTTGTGGTTTCTGTTCTAGGTTCAGGATTATACCATCGGTCCAAGTGTCTTCTTATAGCAGCGTTTATTTCCGCGTTGCTATATCCGTTGTTCACCAATACCTGAGTTACTCTTTCAAACTCTCTACTCACGTTGCTCCATTCAGAGCAGTGGGTAAGCGCTCGACGAATATAAGCATTGAGAACACTGGCTTTGTATCTTTGGGGGCACTCACTTCTACCGTTCAGGCATAATCCTATGATGGTGGGCTTGGTATATACGTTGGTGCTTAAAGAGGTTCCTGTTTTTGTTATTAGTACATCCAGGAATGGCAGACTGTTATTTTCACTATTTTCATGTGTAAATCGGAGTACTGACTCTCTCTCTAGGTGTCTTTTTAGGTCAATTAGTTCATCTGAGTCTTTTACTATTACGAATATGTCATCTACATAACGGCAATATACAGTTGGTTTTTGTCTGCTACTGAAGACCCTATCTTCGATGGTTCCCATATAAAAATTAGCAAATAAAACTCCTAAGGGGGAGCCCATTGCTACTCCGTCTATTTGTAAATACATGTCTCCTTGTGGACTGATAAAAGGGGCTTCCTTTGTACATGCTTCGAGAAGACTCTTCAAGTGTGGCTCAGGTATGTCTAATTTGGGGGTGCTCTCGTCTCTGTATACTCTGTCCAGTATCATTCCTATGGTTGTGTCGACTGAAAATATTTCCTGGAATTGGTCAAGTCTACCCAGCCCGATGGAATCATCGCATCCCTGGACGTTGAATCCCTATTTACCAACGTCCCAGTCGAAGAACTCTGTAGGGTAAGGCAGGTCCTAGTGAACAACGGCTTCTCCAATGGTTTCGTGGAAGACATCATAAGAAGGAAAGGTGAAACGCCATCCAACCTCTGAAGAGACAACTAACACAACACCTATACCCCCTATTAGACTATTTTACAGGAACTTCTTTTCCACAGCCCATAAAACGGAGGAAAGGGTCCTGAAAGATATTGTCAGTAGAAACGTTATCCCTACAGACAAAAATCAGAAGATACAACTGACTATACAATAGATATAACTACTATAAAAGATACGAAGATACAACTACTATAAAACCAAAATAACGGCCAGCCTACTCATGAGAAACTCTCCAGAAACAAAGCAAAACGTTTTAAAATAGACCAACGTCGTCTATGCCTTCAAATGCCCTCTTGGGGATTGAAAGCCTCAAAAAACTCAGTATATAGGCAAGACAACAACATCTCTTTCCAGGCATTTAACGATGCATATGCAACAGGGCTCCATTAAGGAACATATAGCCTCTTCCCACAACCAAACCATCACCAGAGAAATCTTAGCAAACAACACAGAAATCATCGATAGATACAGCGATAGCAGGCGGCTCGACGTCTGCGAGGCACTACACATCAAGAAGTCAACACCAGCAATCAACACCCAATTAATGCACAACTATATTCTACCCACTTCAAGACTCCGCTCCAATATAGAAGCATCAAGAAATATGGACCAATAGGCTTTCTACAATTACTTCCATTCCATACCCATTGTTTCGTGTTCTGTCTTGTGTTTGAATTTAATACCCATTCAATACCCATTGTTGAAAGTTTGTTTTCACCTCATCCTCCTCACCCAAATGTAGATATAAAATCGAAGATGTGTAAGCTCTATTTCTATTCAGTTTCAGTTGTGTGTTTGTAAACTAAAGTCTTTGAAAATGTAATAAGTTTTACGAAACGTGCTGAAGTGTTGCGTCAGACTAGAAATAAAAATGAATTTTGGAGAATTGATCTTTGAATTACCATCAACAGTGAAAAGAAACGTAAGAAAGATCGAGAAAATTCGTGTTAGAATTATTAATCTTACTTTTTCGGTCATATTTAATATATATATATATATATATATATATATATATATATATATATATATATATATATATATATATATATATATATATATATATATATATATATATATATATATGTCGTACCTAATAGCCAGAACGCACTTCTCAGCCAACTATGCATGGCCCAATTTGCCTAATAAGCCAAGTTTTCATGAATTAATGTTTTTTCGACTACCTAACCTACCTAACCTAACCTAACCTAACTTTTTCTGCTACCTAACCTAACCTAACCTATAAAGATAGGTTAGGTAGGATTGGTTAGGTTCGGTCATATATCTACGTTAATTTTAACTCCAATAAAATAAAATTGACCTCATACATAATGAAATGGGTAGCTTTATCATTTCATAAGAAAAAAATTAGAAAAAATATATTAATTCATGAAAACTTGGCTTATTAAGCAAATCTGGCCTTGCATAGTAGGCTGAGAAGTGCGTTCTGGCTATTAGATACGACATATATATATATATATATATATATATATATATATATATATATATATATATATATATATATATATATATATATATATATATATATATAATAATATGACCCGGCCACGCGTTGCTGTGGCTCAGCAACGCACATCACAGCAACCTTCCCTGTCTCCCCAGTCCTCCCCACCATTCCCCACTCACCCATCCCCTCTTCCTTCCCACCATACCCCACTCCCCTGTCCCTTTGTCCTCCCCACCATTCTCCATTCCACCATCCCAAACTCCCCCGTCCCCTCGTCCTTCCCCACCATTACCCCCTCTCATGTCCCCTCGTCCTCCCCACCATCTCTCACTTCTGTCCCTTCGTCATCCCCACCATTCCCCACTCCTTCGTCCGATGCCTTCTCAAATGGTCTGATGTTCCCATCAGAAAATTGGGAACACCAAGTTATCTGATGTTCCCATCACTGAAATATAAGAAAGACTGTTAAAAAAATAAAAAAATTAAACGCAGTTCGCACAAAATAATTAAATCAAAATGAGAATAAATCAAAATCTATGAAAATTCAATTTATAAATGCAATCAGAAACATTGAAATGGAATTGTAACATATTTAGTATAGCATGTGCGTTCCTCTTACATGAAACAGATGGCGCAGTTTTTCAAGAAATGCATAGTTTTACCTGTAACAGGTGTGACACCTATACTTATTCTAATGAAATGAACGGTATGGTAAACAACACAGCTCAATTCCAACACAATGTCACACAAAATAATTCAATAAAAAAAAAATCGAAATCAATGTAAATAAAATTTATCAATGTAAATAAAATTTATCAATGCAATCAGAAACATTGAAATGGAATTCGTGACATATTTAGTATAGCGTGCATGTTGCTATTATGTGCAACAGATGGCGCTGTGTTTCAAAAACGCATGTTTTAACCTGTCACAGAGGTGGCATCTATATAGTAGGTATATAAAAAGACGCGCATATTCGAATGGAACGTTGTGTCAGATTTTTTTTTCTTGCTATTATCGATGTTGATTCAATGATTCTCGAGTACAGTTTGCCCACTGGTAGAGAGAGAGAGAGTGGGAGATATAACGGGAGAGAGAATGGGAGGGAGAAGGAAGAGAGAGAGAGAGAGAGAGAGAGAGAGAGAGAGAGAGAGAGAGAGAGAGAGAGAGAGAGAGAGAGAGAGAGAGAGAGAGAGAGAGAGAGAGAGAGAATGCTTAGGGCGGATATTGGGTGGTAGGAAAAAGGGGAGAGAGGGATAATGGGTGGTAGGTAGAATGCTAGAGAGCGAGTTCAAAATGATTTTCCTTAAACTACTAATTATGTATCATTGGGCATGTTAATAATGAGGTGAAAAAAAATATCATTAACAAAAGTGAGAACATATTTATATTATGCTCTTATTTTAGTCTTGTATGGTCCATACGTTATGTTTGTTCTGGGGTTATATCCTAGGTTTATTATAGCCTAGGAATTATAATTGTGTGTATTAGTGACCAGAGTGACCGAGAGTTATTAAGATGTGGGAATATCTTTATAATTATGTATCCATTCCTAACACCTGACACTGAACGTTAAACATGTCAATTGCGGTATAATCTACTCTTTGTACCCTTGACTAAACCTTGGTAGATTTTTACCGTGACCAGACAAACAGAACAGTTACATTTATTAGTGGTGAGAATTAAAAGAAAGTTAATGTTTCAACAAAATATTTGCTCTGTTACGAACAATCTAAGTGCTGTTAGGCCACTTTCACCACATATTTACTGGCCACTTGCATGGTCTGTAGATATGTAGTTTTATTGTTTAAGTCTTAAATTTACTTCCTTATCAGAACAGTAATCAACTTATTATATTTAGAGAAATATTTAGTACATTCAAGTCAATATTAAACGGTATTGAGAATCATGTCCTCGCTAATATGTGATTTTGAGATACACGTTACCTTCGGGAATCTATACGATTTGCTTTTTTGTCGGTGCTATATCGAGACTACCAACATATGCACCCATTATGTGATTCCAGATTCCTCTATACTGATGATTAGCTAATACAGTTTATGAGAAGAGCACCAAAATAGCTTAGAGCTGAGAGCGGTAAGTTGGCTTGTCATTGTCATATGAACAACACTTAGGAAAAATATCGTTTCCCCTTTGTGACTGTAATTCACAGTTAAAATAATAAATCTTTAAGAAAACTGGGAGCAACCTGTCTGACAGTAGCACCGTTCGACTATGCGCAGGTAATTTCCAACAGTGCAGTGTATGTTACGCTGCTACCGTTGACATAATTCTTACTCCATAAATCACTGCTATTCTATGGTACCATATAAACATTTTGTGTAAACTGAGAAAACTCTCCCACTTCCAGGTCTGTTGCTGGCTTGTCTGACTTTCATTTTGGAGCTGATCAACAAAAGAGGGCGGCCAGCGCTCCTCGCATGAGCTTGTCTGACCATCCTCGTCTGATGCCTGATCACCATCTTCTCTTGAATTGCTTTGACTATTTATTTCTTCTCTGGCTGTCCTCACCTAGATGTCTCTGATCGCACTCTCTCTAGAACATTGCTGAGCATCTAAAATTCCATTTATATTATGAAGAAAAACTCAATTTCATTATGTATTTCGATTTGTTGATAATTATTATAGATAAAATTATTAGGACTTATCTATTGAATAAATAGTGATGAACTAATGAGAAGTTTAATTCAAAAGAAATACTGTCCTTGAATGAAAGGCTTAATTTTCTTTCTTGATGATAGACTACATAGTAGGTGTCACGTGGGGGTGGGCGGTCCGGGGCTCTGCTGACACTCGGCCACTAGGGGCTCAAAGGCCCAAATACTCAGCCCCTCCGACTCCCTGGATTCACCGGAGTCTCCTTGGTCACACAAGAGAGGACCAACAATGCCCACCTCCGCAGGTCTTTGCTTCCACCACAAAGGGGTGCCACTGATTCACCCTGGAAGCCCTTCAGTCAAACACGGGGAAACTGCTGTTAACAGTTCCGGCCTAGACCCGTGGGGGAGTGAAGGAAGACTCAGGCTTACCTATAACCATAACCTCCCTGAGTCTTGCCTGCCAGACAAAAAAAAGGTTGCGGGAACTCCTTTCCCGCCTGTCTTCTCTATCTTCCTCTTAGCAAGGTCGCCAGCTGGGTTATTATATCTGCACCCCAGCAATGCAGTTCAGTGGGTGTATCATATATCGTTTGTAGCCAGAAATGTATGCTCATAGAGAAATATCACAAATGGAGGCACACTCAAACACAGTAATAAAATGTGTGGATTTACTGACGCAAATTACATGAAAACACACACACAATCACAAGTAATACATGAATATGGGAATATGGATAATAAGTCTGGAGATCGTCAGCCTCTTCTTCCACGACCTCCAACACTCCTTCAAATGGGCAGGAAGACCGGAGTCTCACACTCTCACAGGAGGGCCTCTTCACCACGTCGGCACCTCTTCTTCCCTGTCCTGCCATCCATACACACTGTCCTCCCTGACAGTCCTGGACACAAGCTGCCTTGCAGCCTACTCTACTATTAAAGTAATAAAGTCTTGCTGCCACATACATGAGTAAATATTGTGGCCTAACTAGCCTACTCATACAAGGGGTAATGGGAGGGAAAAATGATCTACCTTACACTCCTGGCTCATGACGCCTGTCCCTCGATGGTGTGAGGTTCTCACGCTTCCTTGGGTCGATCCTCGACGATCCAGGGCGTTCCACAGGTCCTCAGGTGTCGTGAAGCCTTCGCGTCGTCGCCGTTCCAATCCCTGAGATTCAGCTGCCCCAATCCTGGCTCATCGATGGGCGCTGAGCTAATCACTATCTTTCCCCACACTCGCCTCTCCCACAGGGCGTCGCTCCTTGTCCTAGGCACGGTGTCGTCCTTCCAAGATTCTCAGTGGATGTGGCCCCAGTCACAGCTAGCTTGCTCGCCCACCTTCCAGACCTCAACGTCCAGCCAGCGGCGCCGCCCAGCGTCGTCGCCGACTATTTTCCAAGTTTGGGCACTTCTCTGCTCACTGAACTTGGTTCCTCTTTTGCTTCCCAGAAGCGCAGGGTCTCCAATGACTGTGAGGGGCAGCGAAGGCCAGCTCAATCCACTGAACAAGGCTTGCAGAGCCTCCAATCTTTGAGAGCAGACCGAGGCGCGTCCTGTCGCTTCCACGGTCAGTACAACTCTGACGTTGGCGCCGCCCGGGGCACTCGGTGACGTCCTGGCGGGCCCTGATTTGTCGCCCGCGACCTACGTCGGCCAATCCGCGATCGGCATAGTGTCCCTTCCACAAGGTCATATCTGCCGTAGGGGATACTGTTTCATTTTATAACAGGGCGCCAATTTTCCTTTATTTACAACTTATAAAATAACTCCCTTCCCTTAACTGGCAGCCGGTCTGGTCGCCACATATATCATTAGACTCCCTGAACCTCAGAGAATCAGTAGGGAGAGCTGATATGACTCTTTAAGCCGGCAAACGAAAGAAATAGGAGAGGGCACCGTAACATACCCCTCCCCTTAAAATAAGAGTCATATCGGAAGAGCAGCACTCAAGAGGGCAATCTATACTCTTGCTCCCTCCGTTCCTGAAGTGTCACTCCTCCAGTTGGTGACGTGGCTCGTACCACCTTGCCAGTCACTTGCCTCATTGTATCTCCACCTCGCATAGGAACGGGAGTGATGGGTGTTCCCTGAACACCTACAAGAAATCCCCTCTCCGTGGCTACGAGTGTACTCCCACGGCTCGTTACCACTGTAAGATTCAGTGCATGCAGCGCCTCCACCGCGTCGTGCACTCCGAGATAGTCTTGCATTTCCACTGCGTCCTACAGGTACTCCATGTTTCCTCTCATGATCTCCTCTTCGCCAATCTTCTCTCTTCTCGGTTCCTCTTCTCCCATAGGTGCGTTGTCTCCTCACAGTGGCACTTGTAACCTGTACTCCATCCAGCAGCTTCCTCTCTTCCACACTAGGCTTTTGCGATGGCCCAATGCCCCTCTGGTTAGGCTGGCGCCTACCCTGGGTGTACCTATTCCCTGCTTTCTTCGTATTGCCTTTCCTATACCACTCGCTCCTTCGTTCCCGACGAACATCTTCACTCCTCCATGAGATTCTCTTCCCTGCAGACGTCTTCTTCGGTTCGTGGTTGGGCTCATCCACCTCCCTGTGGCTCCCCTCACTACGGTGGTTCATCTTGCACCTACCACTATTCATCTGGCCGGCATAGGGTGCACTGCGTCGTGGCTCCTCCACTCTGCCCCTCACTGCCGTTCGCTCATCCACTGAGCTTACTTTATTCACGTTTCTGTATGGAGGGAGTGCGGTCTGCAGCCTCTTCACCGCCCCAGGCGTTTGCACAGCTGCTCCTCGCCACTCCTCCACACGCATCATCAGGCTTAGTCGGAGGTCCCCGTCGGGGTTTTCCACAACCTCCGACGACCTCTCTGCACTCTCGCCCTCGTTGTCGTCGTCTCTGGCGACGTTTTACCTGGCGAAGTCGGCTTCCTCACTATCGTCTGGAACGACCGATACCTCATCCGGCAGGGTTGTACCGCTGCTTGCAACATAGGCACTCCTGGCCCAAGCGGGTTGTATCCTGCCTCCTCCGAGGTCATTACCCAGCACCATCTGTACATGCTCTAGGGGTAACTTAGGGGCTACAGCTACTATAGCTTTCTCGACTCCGCAGTCGGCAATCAGCTGTACTTCGTGAAGTGGCAACCTGTATTCCTCCCCCACACTGCGTATCCTCACCACTCCCACAGGTGAATCATTAAATTCCTTGGGGAGAATACTCCTGGTCACCATACTTATGTCAGCACCCGTATCTCGAAGCACGGCAACCTCCACTGGGTCTGACTTTCCAAACTTCACGTTGGCCCCGAAAACGAAGGGATGTTCACCCAACTTCATTTCCCAACCATTCACGTTGGGTCCACTATAATATGGGGTGTGAACAAACACTCTCTCCTCTTCCAACATTAATCCTACATTCCTTTGGTGCTCCTCACACTCGCGGGCATAATGTCCTCTCACACCACAGTTGTAGCATCGGCCACCTCCCCTGGGCGGCCACTCGCTAGTCACTCTGGCGGTACCACTTGCAGACGTCCCCTGGGTCCTCCTTGGACTCCTTGTCGTCGTGTCCGGGACTGCAGCACTTGCTCCCGAGTTAGGTCCACTGCTCACAGCTTGGGGCTTCCTCCCCGCGTCTCTTGAGCTCTTGAACCGCGTCACTTCATCGGGCACACTACTCATGGGAGAGTCCCCACTCGTCCTCGCTCCTCCTGAACTCCTAAGGTTCCCTCCCGACCTGGGGTAAGGCGAGTGTCTGGGCGGCCCCTCCCTCCTGATATGTAGTGCCTCCTCCAGCATGTCGGCTCGGTCCGCTGCAGCCTTCAGGTCCTTAATACCTGCTTCTCTCACCCTTACTCGCAACTCAGGATGGAGCACCGACATGAACTTCTCCATCACTATCAGTCGTTTAACATCATCCACCGACTCCGCTTCCTCCGCCTTCAACCATCGTAGGAATTTCCGTTCCATATCCCTGGCGGTCTCGGCGTAAGTCTTTCCCGACGCTCTTGTACACTCTCTGAACCGCTTCCGGTACATCTCCGGAGTCAGCCGGAATGAGTGGAGAACCGCATTCTTAATCGCGTCATAACTAGTACACTCCTCTAGGTCCAGCATGTTATAGGCTTCCTGGGCCTCACCAGTCAATCTGCCCTGGACCAGAGCAGCCCAATCATCTTCCGGCCACTCCTTCAGAGTTGCTATCCGTTCAAAGTGTTCGAAGAACGCCTCAGCTTCTTGTGGTTCGAACGTAGGTAAGTCACGTTCCCTTACCTTGAGGTCATCCCGCCGTGCAGGTAGTGAGGGCAGACCACGTTCAACGCGACGCAATTCGACTTCTTTCTTTGCCCTTATCTCCTCCAGTCGCAGTTGTCTCTCTCCTTCTTCCCGCTGCCGCCGAGCTTCTCGCTCCTCTCGCTGCAGCTGCAGCCGTGCTTCTCGCTCACCTCGCTGCAGCTCAGCTGCACGTTCCTCTCGCTGCAGCTCAGCCGCACGTTCCTCTCGCTGCATTTGCGCTTCTCTCTCCTCTCGTCGCAGCTGGGCTTCCAGTTGCATCTTCATTATTTCCAGTTGCAGGCTCCTCTTACTACAGCTGGACCTTCCACTGCTCCCATGTTCACTGTGAATTCTCTCCACACTGGTAGGCGCTTGGGGAGGCCCTAGTCGGGACGGTTCACCTTGCGACGGCTCTCCTCGGGACAGCTCCTCTTGAGATGGCTCCTCTCCCGTCGCTTCCTCTCGAGCTGTGAGCTGTGCCATGATCTCTATCCTTCGCTCCGCTACCTTAGTCGTCCTCAACCTGATCCCAAAGTGGTTTGCCACTTGTTGGAGCTGGGCCTTGGTACACTCTTCCAAAATTCTCTCGTCCCTTGTGTCAATAAATTTCTTTACTTTGTCTTCCTCCATCTCTATATCATTGAGCATACACGACAGCACAGACAAGTTAGTAGGCACTAATTTCACCGTTTCAGTCCCTTAGCTGGTTGAGTAACAGTACCACCGAATTCCCTGGCCACACTGTATTAGTACCCTGGCAACACTTGTCTTGCAATTTGGTCCACACTGTAGCTTGATCCACGCTTCCTGGCGAAGTTCCCAGTTCTTGGCTACTGGGGTTCGAATCCTGGCAAGGTCGCCAGTTCTCTTGTCACGTGGGGGTGGGCGGTCCGGGGCTCTGCTGACACTCGGCCACTAGGGGCTCAAAGGCCCAAATACTCAGCCCCTCCGACTCCCTGGATTCACCGGAGTCTCCTTGGTCACACAAGAGAGGACCAACAATGCCCACCTCCGCAGGTCTTTGCTTCCACCACAAAGGGGTGCCACTGATTCACCCTGGAAGCCCTTCAGTCAAACACGGGGAAACTGCTGTTAACAGTTCCGGCCTAGACCCGTGGGGGAGTGAAGGAAGACTCAGGCTTACCTATAACCATAACCTCCCTGAGTCTTGCCTGCCAGACAAAAAAAAAGGTTGCGGGAACTCCTTTCCCGCCTGTCTTCTCTATCTTCCTCTTAGCAAGGTCGCCAGCTGGGTTATTATATCTGCACCCCAGCAATGCAGTTCAGTGGGTGTATCATATATCGTTTGTAGCCAGAAATGTATGCTCATAGAGAAATATCACAAATGGAGGCACACTCAAACACAGTAATAAAATGTGTGGATTTACTGACGCAAATTACATGAAAACACACACACAATCACAAGTAATACATGAATATGGGAATATGGATAATAAGTCTGGAGATCGTCAGCCTCTTCTTCCACGACCTCCAACACTCCTTCAAATGGGCAGGAAGACCGGAGTCTCACACTCTCACAGGAGGGCCTCTTCACCACGTCGGCACCTCTTCTTCCCTGTCCTGCCATCCATACACACTGTCCTCCCTGACAGTCCTGGACACAAGCTGCCTTGCAGCCTACTCTACTATTAAAGTAATAAAGTCTTGCTGCCACATACACGAGTAAATATTGTGGCCTAACTAGCCTACTCATACAAGGGGTAATGGGAGGGAAAAATGATCTACCTTACACTCCTGGCTCACGACGCCTGTCCCTCGATGGTGTGAGGTTCCCACGCTTCCTTGGGTCGATCCTCGACGATCCAGGGCGTTCCACAGGTCCTCAGGTGTCGTGAAGCCTTCGCGTCGTCGCCGTTCCAATCCCTGAGATTCAGCTGCCCCAATCCTGGCTCATCGATGGGCGCTGAGCTAATCACTATCTTTCCCCACACTCGCCTCTCCCACAGGGCGTCGCTCCTTGTCCTAGGCACGGTGTCGTCCTTCCAAGATTCTCAGTGGATGTGGCCCCAGTCACAGCTAGCTTGCTCGCCCACCTTCCAGACCTCAACGTCCAGCCAGCGGCGCCGCCCAGCGTCGTCGCCGACTATTTTCCAAGTTTGGGCACTTCTCTGCTCACTGAACTTGGTTCCTCTTTTGCTTCCCAGAAGCGCAGGGTCTCCAATGACTGTGAGGGGCAGCGAAGGCCAGCTCAATCCACTGAACAAGGCTTGCAGAGCCTCCAATCTTTGAGAGCAGACCGAGGCGCGTCCTGTCGCTTCCACGGTCAGTACAACTCTGACGTTGGCGCCGCCCGGGGCACTCGGTGACGTCCTGGCGGGCCCTGATTTGTCGCCCGCGACCTACGTCGGCCAATCCGCGATCGGCATAGTGTCCCTTCCACAAGGTCATATCTGCCGTAGGGGATACTGTTTCATTTTATAACAGGGCGCCAATTTTCCTTTATTTACAACTTATAAAATAACTCCCTTCCCTTAACTGGCAGCCGGTCTGGTCGCCACATATATCATTAGACTCCCTGAACCTCAGAGAATCAGTAGGGAGAGCTGATATGACTCTTTAAGCCGGCAAACGAAAGAAATAGGAGAGGGCACCGTAACATAGGTTACTTAGTAGCAATCCAAAAGGTATACATTTGTTTTTATTCACGTCAATAACATTGCAAAATTTGAAAACTACTCCATCATAAACCCAGTGACCCTTGTAATAAGCTATACAGAACTTTTCATTCTTTAAGAAAAAAATTACAAATTAAATTGTTTAGGAAATAGTAAATACAAGTTAAACAATGCTGTCTGATTTCATATAAACAAAAGTGTAGTCATGTTTCTTTACATGTGTCAATGAAAAGTTAACAGTCTCAAAATTGCAAACAGAGGCCTAAATGAACGAAGAGTTTTGTTCATGCAGAACTCGAACTGTTCATGCAGAACTCGAACTGTTCATGCAGAACTCGAACTGTTCATGCAGAACTCGAACTGTTCATGCAGAACTCGAACTGTTCATGCAGAACTCGAACTGTTCATGCAGAACTCGAACTGTTCATGCAGAACTCGAACTGTTCATGCAGAACTCGAACTGTTCATGCAGAATAATTGCATTCATTTAGCACCGACTGATTTATACAAATAAATTTTACCTTTGGCTATCACTAGAGTAAAATTTTGATTAGAAGTTATCAGGAATATTTGTATAATATTCTTTTTGTAAAATATTATTTAATATAATATTCAATATAATATTTAATATAAAATAATATTTAATACAATATATTATTTAATATCTATAATATAATATTTGTTTAATATTCTATTTGTATAATATTGATTATAATAATAAACAACGGAAAGAAATAATATAATAAGCAATTAGTAGATATTAGTGTAGGTTAATGATTGCCACTTAAGAGCATGACTCTTTTGGACGTTATCCAGATCATTCGCTCATGTTGTACTTTGTCATATTTTAATCAATATTAAACAAATACAACTAAACTGCATCAGGAACAATGTCTACATCTCATTTAACGTTACATTGATAAGTACCACAATAAAACCTAAGATGTACGCAATTACCACAATTAAAGCCATAATTATAATCGACCCTGAGGCCCTTATACACAGTCACATAACATAACCATGAGTAAAGTACTCTCAATGAGCCCCAACACCCAATGGATCACATAACAGTGCATGAGTCCCACCTAACACTAATGTCATTTAAACCCAAAAATGCAGTCTTTAAAACTGTCATGTGTATAAGTCTATTCTTCTGATCGAAAAACCAGCAATAAATGACAATGAAAGACACATTCAAGGCATCAATGTACAAGCACAAATATTATTGAAAATTATTATATGGTGTGTCGCGGCCCTTCCAGACAACCCACCAAAATCTCGTAGAGTGATTATACTTTGATCAGGAGATCATCCTGTAAGCTTCCTGCTCTTGGAGATGGGCTCAGCGTCACACATTAAGGGCGTGCGGCTCCAACACTGGCCTCGTTGTCACGTGCACACACCCAATTCGAGCCGTTGTGACTCCCCACTCTCCCCTTATTTGGTATGACCTCATCAATCCCCCTTTATTTTCAATTATAACTCTATACCACCCTGTCCACAGCTATGGTGTTTTCTCTCTCTCTCTCTTTTTTTCTACTTTCTGGGAAGTCTCACTAGGACAAGGGCAAACACCTGCTGGTTATAAACATTTGATATACAGAGAACATATACAACACAGACATGATACAATAATGACTCTAACACACCTTGCTATTGTAATCAGGTTGAATCCAATCCCATCAGGACTCTATCAGCTGCTTATCTCAAGTGGTAGCACAACTCCTGGCTCGCCACTTATGCTATCAACCTCACTACGTGAGTTAAATCTTACAATATAATAAGGCACTATCAGCCCTAGAACATATATATACACAAGGAAATCCAGCCTATGGCTGTAACACTATAGACACCAGTTTTTTCTGTCACAGGTGTGTGGCATCTATACTTATATTTACGAAATGAACGGTATGGTAAACAACACAGCTTAATTCCAACACAATATCACACAAAATAATTCAATAAAAAAATCAATAAATCGAAATCAATGAAAATATTTTTTTTAATGCAATCGGATACATTGAAATGGAATTCGAGACATATTTATTATAGCGTGCATGTTGCTATTATGTGAAACAGATGGCGCTGTTTTTCAAAAACGCATGTTTTTACCTGTCACAGGGGAGGCATCTAAATAATAGGTATATAAAAAGACGCTCATATTTGAATAGAACGTTGTCAGAATTCTAAAGCAATCAGTGAAGAACGTTGGGAGATTACAGTATGTGATGCTCTTACATCCAACAGATGTCGTTATTTAAAAAAAAAAAAAACATATTTTCTCTGGTCACAGGTAAGGCATGTATATAGTATGCATATAGAAACACGCGCATATTCGAATGAAACGTCGTGTCAAAATTTCAAAGCACTCAGTAAAGAGGTTTTGAAGATATCTCACATGAAAAAAACAGTTTAAAGGAAAAAAACAAAAGTTTTCTTTCACAGACGTGACATCAATATAATCTAAATAAATAAAAATGGAAATGTTCGTTTGTTCAAAATCGCTAATCTCCGAAAGCTCTTCAACCGACTGCTTTGAAATTTTCACACAACGTTCCAATCGCATCCAGTCAGGTTTATATATACATACTATATAGATGTCACGTCTGTGACGGTTAAAAACATGCTTTTTCTGAAAAATTGTGTTTTTCATGTGAGGAAAATCTTCGAGATCTCTTTACCGATTGCTTTGAAATTTTGACACAACGTTGCATTCGAATAGGCACGTCTTTTTACATATTTACTATATACATACTTCACCTGTGACAAAAAAAAAAACATGTTTTTTTTTTTAAACTGCGCCATCTGTTGGAAGTAAGAGCAACACACTCTCTAGTCTCCTAAAGTTCTTCACTGATTGCTTTGAAATTCTGACACAACGTTGCATTCGAATAGGCGCGTGGTTTTATATACCTACTATATAGATGCCTCCCCTGTGATAGGTAAAAACATGCGTTTTTGAAAAACAGCGCCATCTGTTGCTCATAATATCAACATGCACGCTATACTAAATATGCCATGAATTCGATTTCAATGTTTCTGATTGCATTGATAATTTTTTTCACAGATTTCAATTTATTACATTGTTTATTGAATTATTTTGTGTGACATTGTGCTGGAATTGAGCTGTGTTGTTTACCATACCGTTCATTTCGAAAGTATAAGTATAGATGCCACATCTGTGATAGGTAAAACTTTGCTTATCATGAAAAACTGCGCCATCTGTTGCATGAAAGAGCAACACACATGCTATACGAAATATGTTACAATTCCATTTCAATGTTTCTGATTGCATTGATAAATTGAATTTTCATAGATTTTGATTTATTTTCATTTTGATTTAATTATTTTGTGTGAAGTGCGTTGGATTTGAACTGTCTTGTTTACCATACCATTCATTTCGTAAGTATAGTTTAATATTTAATTTTTTCATATTTTCATTTCATTTTCTAACTGTTTTTCTTATATTTCAGTGATGGGAACATCAGATCACTTGATGTTTCCAATTTTCTGATGGCAACATCAGACCATTTGGGAATGCATTGGACGAGGGAGTGGGGAATGGTGGGTATGATGAGAGGATGGAAGTGAGGGATGGCGGGGGAGGACGAGGGGTCAAAGGAGAAGGTAATGATAGGGAAGGACGAGGGGATGAGGGAGTTTGGAATGGTGAGGACGAGAGGATGGGGGAAAGGGAGAACTGTGGGGAGGACAGGTGGAGTGGGGCATGGCGGGGAGGACAAGGGGACGGTGAAGTGGGGAATGGTTGGTAGGATGAGGAGACGGATGAGAGTGAATGGTGGGGAGGACTGGGGGACAGGGAAGGTTGCTGTGGCTGGGTACTGCTAGTATATATATATCTATATATATATATATATATATATATATATATATATATATATATATATATATATATATATATATATATATATATATATATATATATATATATATATATATATATATATATGAGTATATTTTGGTAGCAGTCTTTCCTGTTGACATATATTATTAAATATGACCGAAAAAGTAAGATTAATAATTCTAACACGAATTTTCTCAATCTTTCGTACATTTCTTTTCACTGTTGGAGGTAAATCAAAAATCAATTCTCCAAAATTCATTTTTATTTCTAGTCTGACGCGACACGAGCGCGTTTCGTAAAACTTATTACATTTTCAAAGACTTTAGTTTACAAATACACAACTGAATAGAATTTACGCATCTCCGATTTTATATCTACATTTGAGAGAGGTGGATGGGGTGAGGTGGCATTAATAGGGTATTAATTTCATCAACATAAGACAGAACAAGAGGTGGCATTAATAGGGTATTAATTTCATCAACACAAGACAGAACACGAAACAATGGGTATTGAATAGAAGTGATTGTAGAAAGCCTATTGGTCCATATTTCTTGATGCTTCTATATTGGAGCGGAGTCTTGAGGTGGGTAGAATATAGTTGTGCATTAATTGGCTGTTAATTGCTGGTGTTGACTTCTTGATGTGTAGTGCCTCGCAAACGTCAAGCCGCCTGCTATCGCTGTATCTATCGATGATTTCTGTGTTGTTTACTAGGATTTCTCTGGCGATGGTTTGGTTGTGGGAAGAGATTATATGTTCCTTAATGGAGCCCTGTTGCTTATGCATCGTTAAACGCCTAGAAAGAGATGTTGTTGTCTTGCCTATATACTGGGTTTTTTGGAGCTTACAGTCCCCAAGAGGGCATTTGAAGGCATAGACGACGTTAGTCTCTTTTAAAGCATTCTGTTTTGTGTCTGGAGAGTTTCTCATGAGTAGGCTGGCTGTTTTTCTGGTTTTATAGTAAATCGTCAGTTGTATCCTCTGATTTTTGTCTGTAGGGATAACGTTTCTATTAACAATATCTTTCAGGACCCTTTTCTCCGTTTTAGTCCTCAAGTCGACGAAGAACTCTGTAGGGTAAGGCAGGTCCTAGTCAACAACGGCTTCTCCAATGGTTTCGTCGAAGACATCATAAGAAGGAAAGTGAAACGCCATGCAAACTCTGAAAAGACAACTAACACAACACCTATACCCCCTATCAGACTATTTTACAGGAACTTCTTTTCCACAGCTCATAAAACGGAGGAAAGGGTCCTGAAAGATATTGTTAATAGAAACGTTATTCCTACAGACAAAAATCAGAGGATACAACTGACGATTTACTATAAAACCAGAAAAACGGCCAGCCTACTCATGAGAAACTCTCCAGACACAAAACAGGATGCTTTAAAAGAGACTAACGTCGTCTATGCCTTCAAATGCCCTCTTGGGGACTGTAAGCTCCAAAAAACCCAGTATATAGGCAAGACAACAACATCTCTTTCTAGGCGTTTAACGATGCATAAGCAACAGGGCTCCATTAAGGAACATATAATCTCTTCCCACAACCAAACCATCGCCAGAGAAATCCTAGTAAACGACACAGAAATCATCGATAGATACAGCGATAGCAGGCGGCTTGACGTTTGCGAGGCACTACACATCAAGAAGTCAACACCAGCAATCAACAGCCAATTAATGCACAACTATATTCTACCCACCTCAAGACTCCGCTCCAATATAGAAGCATCAAGAAATATGGACCAATAGGCTTTCTACAATCACTTCTATTCAATACCCATTGTTTCGTGTTCTGTCTTGTGTTGATGAAATTAATACCCTATTAATGCCACCTCTTGTTCTGTCTTGTGTTGATGAAATTAATACCCTATTAATGCCACCTCACCCCATCCACCTCTCTCAAATGTAGATATAAAATCGGAGATGCGTAAATTCTATTCAGTTGTGTATTTGTAAACTAAAGTCTTTGAAAATGTAATAAGTTTTACGAAACGCGCTCGTGTCGCGTCAGACTAGAAATAAAAATGAATTTTGGAGAATTGATTTTTGATTTACCTCCAACAGTGAAAAGAAATGTACGAAAGATTGAGAAAATTCGTGTTAGAATTATTAATCTTACTTTTTCGGTCATATTTAATAATATATATATATATATATATATAGATATATATATATATATATATATATATATATATATATATATATATATATATCTATCTATATATATATATATATATATATATATATATATATATATATATATATATATATATATATATATATATATATATATATATATAAATATATATATATATATGCAAACAAGCGTGAATGATCCCCAGGCATATGTGCAATTGAAAACTCCACACCCCTGTAGGTACTCGAACCCTTACTGCCAGGAGCACTATGCAACTGGTGTACAGGAGACCTTAACCACTCGACCAACAGTGACTGTACAAAAGATGATGTTAGCCGAGGCAATTTGTCCATCATCCCAACAGCACTTTGATGGTAATCTTGGGCATAGTTATTTTAACAAATCATCTCATTTTGTGAGGCCATGTGAGCAACACAAATGTGAACAAGCCTGAATGGTACCCAGGCATGTATGCAACTGGAAACTCCACACACCAGAAGTGACTTGAACCATACTGGCAGGAGCACTATGCAACTGGTGTACAGCAGACCTTAACTACTTGACTATCAGTGACCGTACCAAAAATGGTGGTAGCTGAGGCTATTTGCCCATCATCCCGAGGGTACTTTGATGGTAATTTTGGGCATAGTTATTTTATCAAATCACCTCATTTTGTGGGGCCACGTGATGATAGGCAAATAGCCTCGGCTACCATCATCTTTTGTACGGTCACTGATGGTCGAGTGGTTAAGGTCTCCTGTACATCAGCGCCAATAACTTCCAAAATGAAACATAAACCCCACAGGGAGCCCCATCACTCTCCCAATCTCTTCAATCTCTTCACTACCTCCCAAAGCTCATCACGTGTTACCAGCCTCACCAACGGGTCATTCAACCCAGGAAACTCCATCTCAGAATAAAACGATAACAGCCACTCACACAGCCCCATTACACTCCACCTCTGAATATAATAAACTTGAAATCGATCTCATTGAAACTTTTAGAATGCTGAACAGTTTGGATGATATGGATCTGGAAAATTTCTTTAGGTCATATGTAACACAAACAAGGAGCAACGGTTTCAGACTCAACTAGCCACAATGTAGGATTGAGAACAGGAGACACTTTTTAAACCCAGAGGGTTATAAACCCATGGAACCACCTACCCGCTAAAGATGTAAATGCCAAAACTTTGTTAACTTTAAAAGTACAACTGGAAAAAAATAATCAAGGCAAATGGGAGTACCTCCGAGAACCCACTAGTGTTTGTGGCTCACAGGTAAATTCAAGATAAATCATACAGCCACTTAATAGCCCAATGAAGCATACCAGCCATGCAAAAGCCCTCCATGCATACCTCACCATGCTTCTCTTTCTCCCTCCCTAAGATATACCCAGGCAAAAAACTCCCCTGCCACTCTCTCTTCCAAACACGCCCTCACAAACACCCCCTTGTACCAATTCCCTCTGAAAACCTGCAAGTCTCTCCGTACTAATGGAAATTTGATCAGAACAGTTTACACCAGCGTCAGCTTTGCGATGCAAGTGGTCCAACTAGCACTGCAACTCATTTATCATTCCAAACCTTTTTGCTGCTACTCTTCTCGAATGAATCTGAAAGACCTTTCTAGAATAAACCTTTGCCAATTCCCACGAATCCAGCAAACTCGACTACCCACCCTCCCTACAATGCAGCAACCTCCACAATACCCAGAAACCCCCCTCACAGATCTCACTTTCATTCAACAACCCACATTTAAGTCGCCACCAACCACGACCCCGGTCAAGCATTCCATACTAATACTAACTAGTGAGCAATGATCCGAGAAGCTCACTAGCAGAGTTCCTGTTTCCCGAATCCTCCAGTACCACATCAACTTTTTTTTTATTTTTTTTTTTTATTTTTACATGCAGAGCATGCAAATTAAATACAATAAAAATACAGAATACATAAAGGAAAACAATAGACCACCGGCCAGAAGGGCCGACAGCATAGTACAACAAAACAGCATAGCACAACAAAACACATACACAAAAAAACATGAAAAATACAGCATACATCAAAGCACAAAACAGAATACAATGGCAATCCAACAATCATAGTACAAAACAACACCTCCAGAAAAACAAAACATACAACAAGAGGCATAGCAGGAAACAGAACAGTGCAAACACAAGACTGTCCAAACACGTACAAACAGGTAAAGCAACATGAAATCAATACATTAATAAAAAAAAAACACACCAAGCCATCTGCCCCGTAAACAAAAGGCGAGGCCAAAATAAACAATAACAATAAACACGCACACCTGAAAACAAATCAGGCATAAACACAACAACTAGCCTGAAGGACCAAGAATGCAACAACAAAGTACATCAAGAAACAAACAAATTAATACACAACCATACAAAGTCACTAAACACCGGCCTGAAGGGCCGACATCAAAAACACAAGAAAACAAAAGAAAAATTACAACAAAACATCACAACACCACACCAAACACACAGCAAGCACACAGACTACGAAAAGATCTCATACTTGTCCGGCCACTCGTCCGCCGGGAAGCGAATACAATACGCCTCCCAAAGTAACATAATGTCCTCCGAAACATGGTCACTATTGAGCGTACGAGGATCAGGCATTAACTCTGGCACACCTACAATAAAACACTTAGCCCGACGAATCCAGATGGTAGAAGGGCACCACGGATCAGGACGCTCACGGTCAACAATGTCAAAATTCAAAGGATGGTCAGCATCATTCGCCACTCCGGAGGCCAAGATGAGAGGGAGAGGCACCTTCCCATGAGGCCGGGCAATGGGCAGCACACTGGGAGCCTCCTCGGCTGCCTCACAGGGCCCCTCGTCAACCACTGAACGTTGTACCTGCTGGAACCCCCCACGCTTGACATCCTTTTTCAGCACCAGCTTGATGCCTCGGCTCGCACCAGGATCCACACCATCCACGCCCGTAGGAGCAACCACCTCCCACTGCGTAGAACCTTCTGCAGGAGAAAGAACAGGAGGTAAATTTGACGCACAAACATCGTCAACAGCTGACACATGGACGTCAGCCACCACCAGCGTCGTAGAGCACGAGGCACCCGGAATCGCCACACCATCTCCCGAAGCTCTACCCGCGTCGTAGTCCTCCATATCAGCCCAAGCAGTAAAAGAGCGCCTAGAACGCTTGGGCACTAGCCGCACATCCTCACAGCCGGAGGCGGACCCAGAACCACGGCCCTCACGACCGGGCGAACCAACGCCCGTCGCAGTACTGCAGCAGCCTCAACCACATGGGGAACCGGGCCGCACACAACAGGATGCTCCGCAGCCCCCCCAACACCCAGCACAGCCGGAACACCTGGCGAGGGTGCAGGACCAGGCGCAGCAGCAGGAGTCGAGGAAGACGCAGACGCACTCGGCTGAGGGACAACAAGCACCGGGGGCATGTCGGGCGACGCAGGAGGGGCCGCATCAGCAGCGACTGGGACCTGCTCCACTTCATCCCCGGAATCCACGCCCTGAGGGAGCGGCGGGAAATCCTCCTCCCGGAATAAGTTAATGGGTGCAGCAGGTGTCTCAGAGCACCCGGCAGCCTGATGCCCCAACTGGCCACACCGGAAACAAGTACGGGGCTGCCGGGCATAGTACACCCGAACGTAGTAGCCCAGCAGCCGGACAGAAGATGGGATATCCGACCGCAGGCGCATACCTAATGTACGGACGTTCGTCTGCTTCCCAGCATACTTCCCCGAGGACAGCTTGTTCACCCGCACACTGATGACTACACCATACCTCCCGAAGAAGCGCCGGAGAAGGTCTTCAGGGAACTCCAGGGGCGCACCGTGCACACTGACATATGTCAGGGCACCACTTCGGTCCGAGATCGTAACGGAGCCGGCGCCATCCGGCAACTGCAATGAACGCCCCTCGTTCCGCCGGAGGAAGTCCCGATACTCCTCCTCCCCCACGAATTTGACAATCACCCGGTGGGCCGTAACAAGCTCAACGCCATACACAGCTTCCACCGGGACACGAAGCATGTCGCACATAACTAACTCAACGGCCGGATAACCAGCCTTACACGTGAATTCCAGGCCCACGGAATTTACCCGCAACACAGGAGGAATGGCCAGGCCCCCCATGTCAAACGGCCACGTCAGCACGCAGCCAGGCAGGCAACAACACTCGGTACCACATCAACTTGTAGGTATAAATACGATCTAATCTCGTAGCATTTGTACGGGAATGATGCGCAAAAAGTCACCAGCCATAGAGTTACCAACACAACTTCACGAATACCACACACCTGAATCAAGTTCACCAAAACTTTAGACACATACACCTCACGACTTTTGCGGAAGTGATACAATTGAAATCCCCTCCCATCACCGTTGAACGTGTCATGCCTCAAGAAGGGAAGCCAATCTTAATTAAAATGACGTTCCATATCAGGTCGTCTGACAAATCTTGATTGCGCATACACAATCACAATAAGGATTGCAATCAAATTGTACATATACAATCAAACCATCCGGACGACAACGAATCGAAACCCAGACTAGCAACACACAACTCTCTTCATCCTTCTCAACATGCAACATACGAAGCGCAGAAGACGTCTTAAGGAGAACAAACACTCCATCCTTTAGCTGGCGGGAGGCCTGAAACACAAGTGGAAATGACTCGTTAAACAATCTCAGCTGATCCACATCTTTCACATTGTCTTCTTCTCGTACCAACAACGTATCAAGATTATGGTACCAAAACCGCACACCCAGTTGAGCCTACTATGTCATAGTAGGCTTCCCTATGACTTCCCTATGTCACATAAACCAATAACATTCAATGACGCACATGGAAACGCCGCCACCATACTCTAACAACTACCGAGGAACAGCAAGTACTGAACTCACTCCCAATGCATTATCACATACTCCCTCCACCACCCCCTGCAATGGACCCTGAACACCGGACCACCACCTCTCCTCTGAATCAGCAACATCAGCACTACACTACCACATACCAGGGAAGACCTCTCAATCGCGACCTTCAACGACTGCTGTGAAGGTTCTTAAGCATCAACAATTGTTCAATCCCGACCAGACTGCAACTATTTTCCACCTCCCTATCCAATCTAACCTCAGGGACTACAGACCACCACTCATCAACAGTCATATCTACCTCACTCCCACCTGCACCAGGTGGACCTGGAAAGGGCGCCGACAGGGCCGCATCACTGTTGAGACTACCCACCAACCATGTAACCTCCTCTTGGACGTTTTTACTAACACCTGTAACGTATAGTCTCACTATTCCACGTCAGGCCCTCAAGTATCAAGTACTGGGCTCTGATTATACCAGTATGATTATTAATTTTTATATCAATTAATAAGCATAGCCGTAACATCAGGAAATCGCTCAACGAATATTCTCTGTTCTGTCTCTAATCTCTAATTAGAGATTTGAGATTAGTGCAGATTACATTAGTGCAGAGATAATTCTCTACACTTTCTCCGTCTCTAATTCTCATTTTTCTACAAACAGACCACTGTGGTCATAACAGTGGTACATGCAGTAAAGTCCCTAAGTTGAGTAAGAGAGAGTGAACCCCGTTTAAGAGGGTCAGCAGACAACAGTGTTGGTGACTGTCAAAGGATTATTTTCATTATGACTCAAGGTGTTGGGGGTGGGGTGTTCTCAAGGTGTTGGGGGGGTGGGGTGTTCTCAAGGTGTTGAGGGTGGGGTGTTCTCAAGGTGTTGGGGGGGTGGGGTGTTCTCAAGGTGTTGGGGGGGTGGGGTGTTCTCAAGGTGTTGGGGGTGGGGTGTTCCTCAATGGTGTTGGGGGGTGGGGTGTTCTCAAGGTGTTGGGGGTGGGGTGTTCTCAAGGTGTTGGGGGTGGGGTGTTCTCAAGGTGTTGGGGGTGGGGTGTTCCCAAGGTGTTGGGGGGTGGGGTGTTCTCAAGGTGTTGGGGGTGGGGTGTTCTCAAGGTGTTGGGGGGGTGGGGAGTTCCCAAGGTGTTGGGGGGGTGGGGTGTTCTCAAGGTGTTGGGGGGGTGGGGTGTTCTCAAGATAAAAGACGATACCAAAGAGGAAAAGCAAGAGGAAAAGGAGGCCGGTGACAGACGATCATGTGACAGAGGCGTCTACACCTGGCGGATTCACTGGTAGATCAGTATCATCCAACAAGGGGGTTACCCCATGTTGCCAGGTTGTTCCAGGAAAGTATTTCAGAACCTATTATGTGACTATAAATTTAAGTGTACATTTTCTTCATGAATTGTGACTATTATACTGGCTGCAGAATAGAGAGACAATTGGGTGATACAGAGATAACATATTTCTGATAAATATAAAGCTAAAGGGTAGGATAGCCAATTATCAATAATTATATATATTTCTAATTTCAATACTTAGGCTTAATGAACAATTAATGAATTTAGGTTAAGTACAACAACTTCTTCCGAATTATTTAATTCAGACTGTGAGTGTCAATTAGTATCTGATTAATTTGGGTTTAAGGAATTAACCAGTGATTTGCAGTTATTGCTGGTTCCAGATAGTGTTGCCAAACAGTGATTGATTTTCCAGTGTTGCCAGATTTTAGCAGGTGATTCATGTGATTATTTCTTTAGTAAATGTTTGTTATTATTTTACCACTATGTTAATTTTCCAGTCTCCAGTTTTGTAACTGCTTACCTACTAAACTGAACTGAGTGTACTTGGATACCATAACATGTTTTTGCTAATATATCACTATGGGTGACAAGAGATATATTGAGCAAAGCCAATTATTCTACGTCTAGGGCGAGGCTTTGCAGGGACAGTGGTATATCCTCCCAGAGGATGAGCACGTGAACTACTGATTACCCATAATGACACCGCCCACAGAATGCAATACTGTTGCCCAGGCTTCGTGATAAAATGTTCTAGAGAAATGTAGCATCATCTGCACAGGTGACTGATAGCTTGTAAGGAAGACGCTGACAACAGAGTTGTGTAGACAAGGAGAAAGTAGGACGTAACATATACCTGGCATCATACGTTACAACATTGCATGGGACGATTTTGTAATGTTGCAATGGTAAAACATTAGCATTAGTAACATTACACATCAACATGTTGCAGTATGTTTAAGAAGAGTTGGGGTAAGAAGGCCATGCTGTGCACAGGTGTCGGTGTGGGACAGGTTGTTACTTTGGTGTGAACAATCGTTTAGGAAAATTCCATAGTGTTCTGGACACATTCAGTAAGGAGTAGGAGTAGTATGATAGAGAAATACACTTATGGAGTTGCAATACTGATGATGTTATGGGTTTACACAGCTTATACCTGCATTGCTTCCTATTTGCAAGGCAACAAAGCATCATTATTAGGACATATTTCATCAGGTTTAAGTTGGGAGTTGTGTGAAAAGAGAGCACATGTAAAGAACTAAAAAGGCATGACGTGTTTGTGGTTACAAAAGGTGAAAGAATGTTTAGGGAAATTCAGTTTTTTTTGGACACAGTCAGAAAAGAGAAGGATGGTGAAATTGCAGTAATGGAGATGAAATTATGTTGTACCACACAATAGAGATGCGTTGCATGTATACTTTCCATACAAAAAAAAGTTTTGGGACATGGAGATCAATTGACAATAATATTCATTCACCACAGTGGAGGATAAAGTTGCAGATAAAGGTGAAAGCAATAAAGACTCCATTACTTGCAATACCTACAGCGCTTACACTTTTCCCTCTATCACCTCTAATCCTTCCCTCAATCAAATGTTGCCTCCGTTAAGCATAGGAGACAACACAGAGTCTGAACTGGCAAGTATCTCACTCGTTTAATATAAATATCTCTCTTTCCCGAGCACAAAGATCATGGCACAATGCCCAGTTGAAACTGCCAAACCAAAAATTATATATGTGTATTTTAAAATATACAATTCTCGAAACAACCCATAACATTGCTCAGGCGTTTTCATTATATCCTTCTTTACTGTTGTCAAATTACTACACACTTCATTAATGCTCAAAACATCCCAAAATTGACAACCCCAAATTAGACATACCCGAGCCACACTTGAGGAGCCTTCTCGAGGCATGTACAAAGGAAACTCCTTTCATCATTCCCTCAAGGTAACATGTTTCTACAGATAGACCGAGTATAAGTAAGTAATTATCAAAAGAAGGCACCAAACCGGGAAGACTATGTAGCACCATCAAATGTCCGGAATAATCAGAGAGTGCTAAATATCACCAATGATGCCAATACGAGAACAGAAACACATAAGACAAATGATATCAAAAGTATCCGATTCACCAAGAATTCTATTGAGGGACAGGTGATCACAAGGGACGGTCGGAAAGCAAGACACACGCTCATCCTGGAAGTCAGGACATTCAACAAGAATATGCACGACTGTAAGAGGGACAATACAATTTGGACAATAAGGAGCAGGGCAGCGCTTCATTAAGTATCCGTGAGTTAAGTGTGTATGGCCAATACACATCCTTGCCAGAGCCGTTCCCACCGCCAGCTACGGTGGTAGGAGGAAGGCCATGGGGACACACTACGCGTAAGAATACGCAGTTTGTTACCAACAAAAGACCAACAACCCTGCCAATGGGCAAGGATGGAGGAATGAATTTCTGGGTAAAAATCAGAAAAAGGAATACCTTTACGGGAGATGGGACAAGAGCGGATAGCTTCCCTAGTGCCAACATCCGCACACTCATTTAAAGAAACTCCAATCTTGCTGGGAACCCAGCAAAACTCTACTGATTTAAATTTACTGGAGATAAGAAACAGCTAATGTTGAATCTCGACGACCACCGGATGGACTGGATTAAAGGACCCTAGAGCCATGAGGGCACTACGAGAGTAAACTACAACCACAAAGGAGGATTGACAACGAGAAAGCAGGAGACGAAGAGCATAGAGAATAGCATAAAGTTCTGCTGTGAAGATGCTAGTCTCCAGAGGAAGGCGATGCATATAAGTGTGGTTAGGAAAAACAACAGAGTAGCCTACACCGTTCGCAGACTTAGACCCATCGGTGAAAATAGAAACGGAGCGGCAGTGTGAAGAAAAGTGTTCTAGGAAAACTCGTTTCAGAACCTTAGGAGGGGTGAAAGCTTTAGTGATACGTGTCAGGGATGTACAAAATTAGGAAGGGGGACAGTCCATGGGGGAAAGGATGGAACAATACAAGGAGAAACATCGATAATACCAATCGAAAGAGAATCCTGTAAGCGAGATAACCGGACAGGAAGAGGGAGGTGGTGAAGAGGCGCAGGCATTACAGGAGGGGTAAATGTCAAAGTACGACAGAGGCGAGAGTAAGGATGTTGTAAGGACCGCACAAGATAGCGAAGAGAGTAGCGATCACGGCGGTCCTGAAGAGATAGAAAGCCAGTGTCAACATACAAGCTAAGGGCGGTAGTCAAACGAAAGGCACTAGAGTTGAGGCACAACCCAGTATGGTGCAAAGCATCAATAAGGCGAAGAGTAGAAGGAGATGCAGACGAGTAAGCAGGGCAACGATAATCGAGTTTAAACAGTACGAAAGAGGAATGTAAAGGAACGAGCGCCTATCCGCTCCCCAAGAAGTATGGGACAAAACCTTAAGGAGGTTAAGTGCCTTAGAGCACTCAACTCGAAGGTAAGAGATATGGGCTGATCAAGACAAACGAGTGTCAAAGATTAACCTCAAAAGCTTAGCAGAATCCCTGTACACAAGGGGATGACCATAAAGCGACAAAGAGGGATAAAGAACGACACGCTTCCGAGTAAAAGTTATAGCACAAATCTTAGACAAAGAGAACTTGAAGCCATGATCGGTGGCCCAAGACGACACATCAATCGCAAGTTGAAGCCACCGTTGAAGGAGAGGCGCATCATCACCCCGACAACAAAGGTTAAGATCGTCAACATAGAGAGCGAAGAAGACGCCAGAAGGAAGAGAGGAAAGAAGACCATTAGGGGAACCTGAAAGAGAATAGTGCTCAGAACACTACCTAGAGGCACACCCTCGTTTTACCTAAAAGAGGCAGAGAGAGTGGCACCAAGCCTCACTCGCAAGGAACGATTAGATTAACACGGTTATCACTATGCACTATAATACCTTCACACTATTATCACTTCACACAATGATATCTATACTCACGGTTAACACTAAATACTATAAGCAATACACAGTATTATCATTTCTCACGATTATCCCTTCACACGGTTATAACTATGCACGGTTATCACTAAGCACTATAAGCTCTACTCTTTTTTATCACTTCACACGGTTATCACTAAACATTATAAGCAGTAGAAATTATTATAACTTCACATAGTTATCACTTAACATGGTTATTACTACACACAGTTATCACTTATCACTATAAACACTACACACAATTATCACTTCTGACGGTTATCACTAGCACTACTCACTATTATTACTTCCCACTGTTATCACTTCACACGGTTATCACTTCACACGATTATCACAACACACGGTTATCACTAGGCACTATAGGCACTACACACTATTATCACTTCAAACAGTTATCACTAAGCACTATAAACACTACTCACTATTATCACTTCACATGGTTATCACTACACACAATAAGCACTATACTGTATTATCACTCCACGCGGTTATCATTAAGCACTATAAGCACTTCACACTATTATCACTTCACATGGTTATCACGAAGCACTATAAGCACTACATACTATTATAAATTATCACAGTTATCACTAAGCACTATAAACACTTCACACTATTATCATTTATCACGGTTATCACTAAGCAGTTTTAGTGATAACCATTAATACGGTTTTAGTGTTAACACTACACACTGCGCCAGCAGCGTGTAGTCCTGCGTGTAGTGCTACACCAGTCTGGTTGGCTAGCTGGCTGAGTGGACAGAGCTCTGTATTCGTGAACCTAAGGACCAGGATTCGATCCCAGCAACCGGCGAAAAACAAATGGACTGAGTTTTCTTCACCTTGATGTGCCTGTTTCCTAGCAGTAAATAGGTACCTGGGAGTTAGAGAGCTGCTATGAGCTGCTTCCTGGGTGTGTGTGTGTACTCACTTTTTTGTGTCTGCAGGATCGAGCATTGACTCTTGGATCCCGCCTTTCGAGCACCAGTTGTTTACAGCAATGACTATGGTCCTATTTCCCTATCATACCTAGTTTTAAAATTATGAACAGTATTTGCTTCCACAACTTGTTCCTTAAGTGCATTTCATTTTTCCACTACTCTCACGCTAAAAGAAAATCCTAACATCCCTGTGACTCATCTGAATTTCCAGCTTCCACCCATGTCCCCTCCTTCTGTTACTATACCATGTGAACATTTCGTCTATGTCCACTCCGTCAATCCCCCTGAGTATTTTATACGTTCCTATCATGTTCCCCCCTCTCCCTTCTTCTTTCTAGTGTCGTAAGGCACAGTTCCCTCAGGTGCTCCTCATACCCCATCCCTCGTAACTCTGGGACGAGTCTCGTTGCAAACCTCTGAACCTTTTCCAGTTTTCTTATATTCTTCTTCAGATGGGGACTCCATGATGAGGCGGCATACTCTAAGACTGGCCTCACGTAGGCAGTGTAAAGCACCCTAAATGCCTCCTTACTTAGGTTTCTGAATGGTGTTCTAACTTTTGCCAGTGTAGAGTACGCTGCTGTCGTTATCCTATTTATATGGGTTTCAGGAGATAAATTAGGTGTTACGTCCACGCCCAGGTCTCTTTCTCGCGTCGTCAAAGGAAGGCGAGAAAGTGATTGTGTATTGTGTATTGTCCCTTTGGTCTCCTATCACCTAGTCCCATTTCCATAACTTTACATTTGCTCATGTTGAACTCCAGTAGCCATTTTTCTGACCATCTCTGCAACCTGTTCAGGTCCGCTTGGAGGATCCTGCAATCCTCATCTGTCACAACTCTTCTCACACAAGGTGTAACACACACAAGCTCTATGTATGTGTGTGTGTGTGTGTGTGTGTGTGTGTGTGTGTGTGTGTGTGTGTGTGTGTGTGTGTGTGTGTGTGTGTGTGTGTGTGTGTGTGTGTGTGTGTGTGTGTGTGTGTGTGTGTGTGTGTGTATGTGTGTGTGTCTGTGTGTGTGTGTGTGTGTGTGTGTGTGTATGTGTGTGTGTCTGTGTGTGTGTGTGTATGTGTGTGTGTCTGTGTGTGTGTGTGTGTGTGTGTGTGTGTGTGTGTGTGTGTGTGTGTGTGTGTGTGTGTGTGTGTGTGTGTGTGTGTGTGTGTGTGTGTGTATGTGTGTCTGTGTGTGTGTGTGTGTATGTGTGTGTGTATGTGTGTGTGTCTGTGTGTGTGTGTGTGTGTGTGTGTGTGTGTGTGTGTGTGTACTCACCTAGTTGTACTCACCTAGTTGTGTTTGCGGGGGTTGAGCTCTAGCTCTTTGGTCCCGCCTCTCAACCGTCAATCAACAGGTGTACAGATTCCTGAGCCTATCGGGCTCTGTCATATCTACACTTGAAACTGTGTATGGAGTGAGCCTCCACCACATCACCCCCTAATGCATTCCATTTGTCAACCACTCTGACACTAAAAAAGTTCTTTCTAATATCTCTGTGGCTCATTTGGGCACTCAGTTTCCACCTGTGTCCCCTTGTGCGTGTTCCCCTTGTGTTAAATAGACTGTCTTTATCTACCCTATCAATCCCCTTCAGAATCTTGAATGTGGTGATCATGTCCCCCCTAACTCTTCTGTCTTCCAGCGAAGTGAGGTTTAATTCCCGTAGTCTCTCCTCGTAGCTCATACCTCTCAGCTCGGGTACTAGTCTGGCGGCAAACCTTTTAACCTTTTCCAGTTTAGTCTTATCCTTGACTAGATATGGACTCCATGCTGGGGCTGCATACTCCAGGATTGGCCTGACATATGTGGTATACAAAGTTCTGAATGATTCTTTACACAAGTTTCTGAATGCCGTTCGTATGTTGGCCAGCCTGGCATATGCCGCTGATGTTATCCGCTTGATATGTGCTGCAGGAGACAGGTCTGGCGTGATATCAACCCCCAAGTCTTTTTCCTTCTCTGACTCCTGAAGAATTTCCTCTCCCAGATGATACCTTGTATCTGGCCTCCTGCTCCCTACACCTATCTTCATTACATTACATTTGGTTGGGTTAAACTCTAACAACCATTTGTTCGACCATTCCTTCAGCTTGTCTAGGTCTTCTTGAAGCCTCAAACAGTCCTCTTCTGTTTTAATCCTTCTCATAATTTTAGCATCGTCCGCAAACATTGAGAGAAATGAATCGATACCCTCCGGGAGATCATTTACATATATCAGAAACAAGATAGGACCGAGTACAGAGCCCTGTGGGACTCCACTGGTGACTTCACGCCAATCGGAGGTCTCACCCCTCACCGTAACTCTCTGCTTCCTATTGCTTAGATACTCCCTTATCCACTGGAGCACCTTACCAGCTACACCTGCCTGTCTCTCCAGCTTATGTACCAGCCTCTTATGCGGTACTGTGTCAAAGGCTTTCCGACAATCCAAGAAAATGCAGTCCGCCCAGCCCTCTCTTTCTTGCTTAATCTGTGTCACCTGATCGTAGAATTCTATCAAGCCTGTAAGGCAAGATTTACCCTCCCTGAATCCATGTTGGCGATTTGTCACGAAGTCCCTTCTCTCCAGATGTGTTACCAGGTTTTTTCTCACGATCTTCTCCATCACCTTGCATGGTATACAAGTCAAGGACACTGGCCTGTAGTTCAGTGCCTCTTGTCTGTCGCCCTTTTTGTATATTGGGACCACATTCGCCGTCTTCCATATTTCTGGTAGGTCTCCCGTCTCTAGTGATTTACTATACACTATGGAGAGTGGCAAGCAAAGTGCCTCTGCACACTCTTTCAGTACCCATGGTGAGATCCCATCTGGACCAACCGCCTTTCTAACATCCAGATCCAGCAGGTGTCTCTTGACCTCCTCTCTCGTAATTTCGAACTCCTCCAAGGCCGCCTGGTTTACCTCCCTTTCTCCTAGCACAGTGACCTCACCCTGTTCTATTGTGAAGACCTCCTGGAACCTCTTGTTGAGTTCCTCACACACCTCTCTGTCATTCTCTGTATACCTGTCCTCGCCTGTTCTAAGTTTCAATACCTGTTCTTTCACTGTTGTTTTCCTTCTGATGTGACTGTGGAGTAGCTTTGGTTCGGTCTTGGCTTTGTTTGCTATATCATTTTCAAAATTTTTCTCTGCTTCTCTTCTCACCCTGACGTACTCATTCCTGGTTCTCTGGTATCTCTCCCTGCTTTCTGGTGTTCTGTTATTCCGGAAGTTCCTCCACGCCTTTTTGTTCAGTTTCTTCGCTTCCATACATGCCCTATTATACCATGGATTCTTCTGTTGCTTCTCGGATTTTTCCCTTTGGGCCGGGATGAACCTGTTTACTGCCTCCTGACACTTTTGGGTAACATAGTCCATCATACCCTGTACAGACTTGTCTCTGAGGTCTGTGTCCCAAGGTATTTCACTTAGGAAACTTCTCATCTGTTCATAATTCCCCTTTCGGTATGCCAGCCTTTTGATTCCTAGTTCTTTTTGGGGGGAGATAAGTCCTAGCTCTACCAGGTACTCAAAGTTCAATACACTGTGGTCACTCATTCCCAAGGGCGCTTCCATCTTAACTTCCCTTATATCCCATTCATTTAGGGTAAATATCAAATCAAGCATTGCTGGTTCATCTTCTCCTCTCATTCTTGTTGGCTCTTTGGTATGCTGGCTTAGAAAGTTTCTTGTTGCCACGTCCAGCAGCTTAGCTCTCCATGTTTCTGGTCCTCCATGCGGGTCTCTGTTCTTCCAATCTATCTTCCCATGGTTGAATGGTTCCCATGGTCCCATGTGTGTGTGTGTGTGTGTGTGTGTGTGTGTGTGTGTGTGTGTGTGTGTGTGTGTGTGTGTGTGTGTGTGTGTGTGTGTGTGTGTGTGTGTGTGTGTGTGTGTGTGTGTGTGTGTGTGTGTGTGTGTGTGTGTGTGTGTGTGTGTATGTGTGTGTGTGTGTGTGTGTGTGTGTGTGTGTGTGTGTGTGTGTGTGTGTGTGTGTGTGTGTGTGTGTGTGTGTGTATGTGTGTGTGTGTATGTGTGTGTGTCTGTGTGTGTGTGTGTGTGTGTGTGTGTGTGTGTGTGTGTGTGTGTGTGTGTGTGTGTGTGTGTGTGTGTGTGTGTGTGTGTGTGTGTGTGTGTGTGTGTGTGTGTGTGTGTGTGAAAAAAAGTAGTTAGTAACAGTTGATTGACAGTTGAGAGGCAGGACAAAAGAGCAGAGCTTAACTCCCCCAAGCACAACTAGGTGAATACAATATTATTACTTCACACGATTATCACTTCACACAATGTTATCATGGTAACTCATGGTTATCACTGAGAACTATAAGCACTACACACTATTATAACTTCATTCAGTTATCACTTCACATGGTTATCACTACACACATTTTCTCAGTAAGCACTATTAGCAGTACAGACTATTATTACCTCTCACTTATCACTACACACAGTTATCACTAAACATGTTTATCACTAAGCACTATAAGCACTTCACACTATTATCACTTCACACTATTATCACTTTACACAATCTTATCACTACTCACGGTAATCACTAAGCACTATAAGCAATACACAGTATTATCATTTCTCACGGTTATCACTACACACGGTTATAACTACACAAGATTATCACTAAGCACTAAAATCACTACACACTATTATCACTTCTCACGGTTATCACTAAGCACTAAAAGCACTACTCACTATTATCATTTAACCGAGTGAATTGAAAACCATGTTAGGTGATAATACTGTGTAGTGCTTAGTGATAACCGTATGAAGTGATAACAGTGAGTAGTGCTTAGTGATAACCGTGTGTATATCCATGTGAAGTGATAACCTTGAGAAGTGATAATAGTGTGTAGTGCTCATAGTGTTTAGTGATAACTATGTGATGTGAAAACTGAGTGAATTGATAACCGTGTGATCACATCACAGTTATCACTAAACACTATGAGCATTACACACTATTATTAACTCTCTCAGTTATCATTAAGCACTAAAAGCACTACTCACTATTATCACTACACACTGTTATCACTAAGCACTATAAGCCCTACTCACAATTATAACTTCACACGGTAATCAATTCACACTATTGTCACGTCACACGGTTATCTATTCACAAGGTTATCAGATCACATATTCATCACTAAACTCTATAAGCACTACACATTATTATCTCTTCTCACAGTTATCACTAATCACTTCACATTATTATCACTACACACGGTTATCACTGTACACGGTTACAACTACGCACTATAAACATCATATATTATTATAACTTGTAATAGTTATAACTGAGCACTACACATTATTATCACTTCTCATTGTTATCACTAAACACTATAAGCACTACACACTGTTAGCACTTTACACGGTTATCATTTAGCACTATAAGCACCACACACTATTATCGCTTCTCATAGTTATCCATAAGCACTATAAACACTACACACAATTATCACTTCACACGATTATCACTAAGAACTACACACTATCATCACTTCACACAGTTATCACTTCACACGGTTATCACTAAGAACTACACACTATCATCACTTCACACAGTTATCACTAAGCACTATAAGCACTACACAATATTATCACTTTTCACAATTACCACTAAGCACAATAAGCACTATACACTATTTTCACTTCTCACGGTAATCACTACACACGGTTATCACATAACACTACACACTATTATCCGGAAAAGTTGTTCTATGTCAACCAACATTTTTTTGACTAGTTGTATATGAAAAGGGCTGCAATTGTTCCAAGTTTCAGTACTGCAGCGTAAATAGAAAGGGATATATATATATATATATATATATATATATATATATATATATATATATATATATATATATATATATATATATATATATGCAGAATAACCACATATGAAAAATAGAAACTGCTTAACGCGTTTTCGGCTAATTCGCCTTCATCAGAGCAGAATAGAATCATTCTACTCTGCTCTGATGAAGGCGAATTAGCCGAAAACGCGTTAAGCAGTTTCTATTTGTCATATGTGGTTATTCTGCATACTTGGATCAGTGTTTTTGTGATCATTGTTGCATATATATATATATATATATATATATATATATATATATATATATATATATATATATATATATATATATATATATATATGTCGTACCTAGTAGCCAGAACTCACTTATCAGCCTACTATTCAAGGCCCGATTTGCCTAATAAGCCAAGTTTTCCTGAATTAATGTATTTACTATCATTTTTTTCTTATGAAATGATAAAGCTACCCTTTTCACTATGTATGAGGTCATTTTTTTTTTATTTGAGTTAAAATTAACGTAGATATATGACCGAACCTAACCAACCCTACCTAACCTAACCTAACCTATATTATAGGTAAGGTTAGGTTAGGTAGCCAAAAAAAGCTAGGTTAGGTTAGGTTAGGTAGGTTAGGTAGACGAAAAAACATTAATTCATGAAAACTTGGCTTATTAGGCAAATCGGGCCTTGCATAGTAGGCTGAGAAGTGAGTTCTGGCTACTAGGTACGACATATATATATATATATATATATATATATATATATATATATATATATATATATATATATATATATATATATATATATATATATATATATAAATAAATAAAGATCCCCTCCAATACAGTTTCTGTGTGCTTTTCTCCTACCACCCCCTTCCTTTTTTATTTTTTGTGCTTTATTATGCATTTGATGGTTACAAGATATACATGGGTTGATACAAAAATAATAATGCAAAAAGGTGCTTAAAGGTTATGGATCTCTTGAAAAACACAACAATGGGAAACATTGATGAATGTCACAGACGGGTTTGATCATTGTTGCAAGTCAAACACTTCTTCGAATTCCTCTGAAGTTGGACTAGTGCCCAAGACGCAACAGGCATTTCCCATCTGAATCGCAACACTGAGGCGCTGGAACAAGAAACTTTTTGCTCTCTGGTCTTTTGTAGCGCTGATCAATTTGTCCCCCAATTCCTTCAGGAACTTCAATGCACATTTTCCCCACGAAATATATATATTTATATATATATATATATATATATATATATATATATATATATATATATATATATATATATATATATATATATATATATATATATATATATATATATATATATATATATATATATATATATATATATATATATATATATATATTTTAATTTTTTTTTCACATTTTCAAGTGTGAATAAAAAAAACACACCTTTCAGATATTATCATTCTATGACACTTTTCTGTCACATTAGCTTATAATAAAGGTTCGTAACTTATGGAGTTTCCAAAACATCTTTAGTTTTCCTAATACAAATATTCAAAGTTCCCCCAAAAAATTATGCAAATATGTCATGTTTATTGCTAATATAAAATCAATAAATGAACTTAGGAAAAAACGATAAGTTGGGGGTTTAGAGACATACACTTTACATATAAGGTGTAAATTTCATGTAAATTGAATAACAATAAAAAAAGTTATTCAAACATTTATGCTATTTTAAAATATTTTATATATATAAGAAAATAATAAAGTCTAAAGTGCTGCCATCTGTGGCTGAAGTTGACATCAACCAATTTTCTCCAAAATTGGCACCCTTACAGATAGGCTTATGTGCAGTCAGGTGTATAAGCTTCATGCAAATCGTCCGATAAAAAAAAAATGAATTTAAAAAAAAAATTAACTTAAATTTTTTTCTAATAAAACTAATTTTAATATATTTTTTAATATATGCTATTGAGATAGCCGAGAGTCATAGATATAATTTCAGTTGACACTTGTGTTTGATAATGGTTTTTGATCATTTTGGAATAATTTTGACACCTACTTCAATATTTTTTTCTCCCTTCCTATTGATGCTACGATGCTGAGACTTGGGCCAGATGAAACTCTTTTCATGTACAACTCGTCAAAAAAGTTTAATTGAAATCGCACTAGTTTTCATTTAATGCATTTACACAAACATATATATGTAATATCCCTACAATACATGGTCATTTAGTATTATTGAAAAGTCCCTAGCGGGCTCTAGATACCCTAAGGCTCACCGTCCCAACCTGGAACCTTGCACACAGCTATCAACCCAGTGACACATATATTTACACCTCTAGGAAACCTGGACTCTCTCTTAAAGAACACCTCCACAGTCTGCATAACTACTCTGCAATATCTTGCATCAGCACGCTGGACTTATGATCCTGTGGTCCTGGGTTCGATCCCAGGCGCCGGCGAGAATCAATGGGCAGAGTTTCTTTCACCCTATGCCCCTGTTACCTAGAAGTAAATAGGTACCTAGGTGTTAGTCAGCTGTCACGGGCTGCTTCCTGGGGGTGGAGGCCTGGTCGAAGACTGGGCCGCGGGGACACTAAAGCCCCGAAATCATCTGAAGATAACCTGAAGATCCCTGTTTAGATATAAAGGTAGGCTTATCTGACTGTACGACCGGAAAAAACTCAAATAGCAGGACCGGGTTGGCAGCGATACACCTCTTCTCAAATCAAGATGGCGTCCCTCTCTTTTGCGTCATCGCCCCTTAATTAATACTCTATGCTTTACATTTGCAATCAAACTCTTTATTGACTTATTATTTACCATATTCCCCATGCATGCTTTTAGATTGAGTCCATTTTTCCCTCACATAGTTAGGCTATTCCAGTTCACATTATTCCTGACAATCTCCAGCTGAGAAGGTACTACTTTGCTGGGCGGAGTATTACTGGTGACTCGCGGCCTCCATGATATCAGCTGTAGATATTTTCCTATCCAACATTCTCCATTGTGTCCACCAACATTTTATACTTAAAACTAACCTCCACAGGAGGTAAGGTTCGTAACAATTATCACTACACATGGTTACCATTTCACACAACTATCATTACACACGGTTATCAATAGGCACTATAAGCACTGCAAACTATTATCACTTCACACAGTTACCATTAAGCATTATAAGCACTTCACATGGTTATCACTAAGGCATTATAAGCACTACACAAAATTATAAATTCACACGATTATCATTTCACACGGTTATCACTACATATGGTTATCAATAAGCACTAAAAGTACTACATACTATTATCACTTATCATGGTTATCACTAAGCACTATAAGCATTATGAACTATTAACACTTCACACGCTTATCACTAATCAGTATAAGCACTACACACTATTATCACTTCTTACGGTTATCAATTCACACGGTTTTCACATCTCATGGTTATCACTAAACACTATAAGCACTACATACTATTATCACTTCGCACAGTTATCTGACTATATGCCATATGTTATCTGTCCTAATGACTATAAGGACTACACACTAAATGGTAAATCGTGCCTCAAAGGTTTAACAGAATTCTATGACCAAGCAACAAAAATTAGGCAGGAAAGAGAAGGGTGGGCAGACTGCATTTTTCTGGACTGCCAAAAAGCCTTTGACACGGTATCCCATCAAAGGCTGTTAAAAAAGTTGGAGCAACAGGCAGGCGTAAAAGGGAAGGTGCTCCAGTGGATAAGGGAGTACTTAAGCAACAGGAAACAGCGAGTAACTGTGAGGGGGGAGACATCAGAGTGGCGAGATGTCACCAGCGGAGTCCCACAGGGCTCAGTACTTGGACCCATCCTTTGTTTCTAATATATGTAAACGATCTTCCGGAGGGTATAGACTCATTCCTCTCAATGTTTGCTGATGATGAATAAATTATGAGAAGAACCAGGACGGATGAAGATAGACAGAGACTACAGGATGACCTGGACAAACTGGAGGAATGGTCCAGAAAATGGCTGCTAAAGTTCAACTCAGGAAAGTGTAAAGTAATGAAATTAGACGAAGGGGGCAGAAGGCAGAACACAAGGTACCATCTGGGAGGTGAAATCCAGCAAGAGTCAAATAGAGAGAAAGATCTGGGGGTTGATATCACACCGAACCTGTCCCCAGAGGCCCACATCAAAAGGATATCATCAGCGGCATGTGCTAGGTTGGCCAACATAAGAACTGCCTTTAGAAACTTGTGTAAAGAATCGTTCAGGACCCTGTATACCACTTATGTCACACCAATCCTGGAATATGCAGCTCCAGCCTGGAGTCCATTCCTAGTTAAACACAACATAAAGTTAGAGAAGATTCAGCGGTATGCCACCAGGCTCGTCCTGGAACTGAGAGGGATGAGCTACGAGGAAAGGCTAAAGGAGCTTAACCACACACATCGCTGGATAACAGAAGAGTAAGGGAAGACATGATAACCACCTACAAAATTCTCAGGGGAATTGACCGGGTGGACAAAGACAAACTCTTTAGCATGGGTGGAACACGAACAAGGGGACACAGGTGGAAACTTAGTACCCAGATGAGCCACAGAGACATTAGAATTTTTTTCAGTGTCAGAGTAGTTAACAAATGGAATGCATTAAGTAGTGATGTTGTGGAGGCAAACTTCATACACAGTTTCATATGTAGATTAAGCCCAATAGGCTCAGGAATCTGTACATCGGTTGATTGACAGTTAAGAGGCATGACCAAAGGGCTCAACCCCTGTAAGCACAACTAGGTGAGTACACTATTATCACTTCACACAGTTATCATTTCACATTGTTATCACTACTCATGGTTATCACTAAGCTCTAAAATGCACTACATACTATTTTCTCACGGATAACAGTGAGATAACATATAGGACATGCTATTATCACTGCACATGGTTATAACTATGCACTATTATCACTTAGCACGGTTCACTCCATTTCTGTAAAAACTATCAGCACTACACACTATTACCACTTTTCACAGTTATCACTAGCACTATAAGCATTACACACTAATATCAATTTCCACGGTTATCACAAAGAAATATAAGGACTTCACACTATTATAACTTCACAAGGTTATCACTTCTCATGGCTATCACTAAGCACAATATGCACTACATACTAAGATCACTTAACACGGTTATCGCTAAGCACTGTAAGCACTACACCATTATCACTTCACACGGTTACCACTAAGCACTATACAGTATTATCACTTCACACGGTTATCACTACACACGGTTATCACTACACACGGTTATCACTACACACGGTTATCACTACACATGGAGTGGATCGAAGAGCTTTCCACCGTCCAGTTGCTTGGGCGCTGCTATCTCCCCCCCCCCCCCCGGGCCACGTGCAAGGAACCTGTACTGCTGTTAAGTGACGCTGGGCCTGGTATAACTTTTATGTCTTAGATAATTAATATTAGTTAGTGTGTAAGTTGTTTTTGGAAATTGTAATGGGATGAACTTAAAGGGAAAATTTGAGTTGAGGTGGGTTAAAGATAGGTGGCCAAGAGCAGTTATTAATCTTGTTTCAGATTCAGCAACTCGGAACGAAAGGTTGTAAGTAGCACGATTAAAGGGAAAAATTTAATATTGAAGAGTTGTTAAATTGTAGGGAAGTTGGCGAATGACAGGGGTTGTGGTGAAGGCACCCAACCTGCTCTCGCACAAGACAGCACTTATTGCTTATAGTCACTATTTTGCTTATAAATAAGTATATATGTGACATATTCCAAGCCATATTTTTTTTCAAGGCACTAACTTTTTCTCTCAGTTTTATTAAACAATAGAGATTTTATAAAATTTGACAATATCCTGAGTTACTTTCCAATTTATTTATATATTTTAGTTTTGTTTTATTATTTTTATAAAACTGTAATATATAGGTATAGGTTCAGTACTAATTATAATATCTTAGCATACTAAGAAAGTTAGGTTGTGGTTTTCTATTCAGCTTTTCAAGGTAAACTCAAATATTCACAATAAATTAGCATGTCACATATGCACTTATTCATATGCAAGATATTGACTATAAGTAAGTGCGAGAACGGATTGGGTGAAGGATGGGGATGATGGAGAAGAGTAGGGAAGGTGGTGACGGTCAGGAAAGGTGGTGAAAGTTAGGGGTGGTGGTGAAGGGCAGGGGTAGTGGTGAAACGTAGGGAAGGTGGTGAAGGGTGGAGAACATGGTGAAGTGTTGGGGTGGTAGTGAAAGGTAGGGATAGTGGTGAAAGGCAAGGAAGGTGGTGAGTGGTACGGAAGGTAGAGAAGAGTTGGGTTGGTGGTGAAGGGTAAGGTAAGTGGTGAAGGTTTGGGGTGGTGTTGGTGAAGAGTAGAGAAGGCGGTGAATAGCATGGAATGTGGTGAAATGTATGGAAAGTGGTGGCGCTTATGGTTTGTGGTGAGGGGTAGGGAAGGTGGAGAAAGGTAGGGAAGATAATGATGGGTATGGGTGGTGGTGAAGGGTAGGAGTGGTGGTGAAGCGAAGGGGTGGTGGTGAAGGGTAGGAGTGGTGGTGAAGGGTAGGAGTGGTGGTGAAGGGAATGAGTGGTGGTGAAGGGAAGGAGTGGTGGTGAAGGGTAGGAGTGGTGGTGAAGGGAGTGAGTGGTGGTGAAGTGAAGGAGTGGTGGTGAAGGGTAGGAGTGGTGATGAAGGGTAAAAGTGGTGGTGAAGGGAATGAGTGGTGGTGAAGGGAAGGAGTGGTGGTGAAGTGAAGGGGTGGTGGTGAAGGGTAGGAGTCGTGGTGAAGGGAAGGGGTGGTGGTGAAGGGAATGAGTGGTGGTGAAGGGAAGGAGTGGTGGTGAAGTGAAGGGGTGGTGGTGAAGGGTAGGAGTCGTGGTGAAGGGAAGGGGTGGTGGTGAAGGGAATGAGTGGTGGTGAAGGGAAGGAGTGGTGATGAAGGGTAGGAGTGGTGGTGAAGGGAAGGGGTGGTGGTGAAGGGAAGGAGTGGTGATGAAGGGTAGGAGTGTTGGTAAAGGATAGGGTTGGTGGTGAAGGATGATGGGTGGTAGCGAAGGGTAGAAGTGGTAGTGAAGGATTGAGATGGTGGTGAAGGGTAGGTTATTTTTTTTTGTTTTTGTAGGAAAAGTCCAGTGCGGGGCCCCAAGCCTCTCGCTGGTCCACTAAGGGTGGTGGTGTAGGGTAGGGAAGGTGGTGAAAGGTAGGGGTTGTGGTAAAGGGGAGCACTATAAGCACTACACACTATTATCACTTCACACGGTTATCACTACTCACGTTTGTCACAAAGCTCTACACACTATAGTCAATTATCACGGTTATCACTTAGCACTAATTATTACTATTAACATTATGACAAAATTAATTACAATTTTGTCTAATCTGAGGATTTCAATTAAGTCTTATTAAAATGAGGATAATGCTGGAATTAACTGTCACACAGGACAGAGGGTCATACTCAAGACAATAAGTCTAAACTGTAGGCTGAAGCACATATATATCATCTGGAGGTTATCTGGAGATGATATCGGGGATTTTTGGTGTCCCCGCGGCCCGGTCCTCGACCTGGCCTCCACCCCCAGGAAGCAGCCCGTGACAGCTGACTAACACCCAGGTACCTATTTACTGCTAGGTAACAGGGGCATAGGGTGAAAGAAACTCTGCCCATTGTTTCTCGCCGGCGCCTGGGATCGAACCCAGGACCACAGGATCACAAGTCCAGCGTGCTGTCCGCTCAGCCGACCGGCTCCATGGTTACAATCAATGTTTTAATGAATGGATATGTGAAAAAACTTTCTATTTTGCACTGCCACACAAGGGCAGAGATGGGTTCATAAGTGATGCAGCTTAGAAGTAATATAAATACAATTTGTTCTTCATTCTTTAAAATGGACAAGCAAATGTTGGATAAATTGTTAGGATGTCGTCCAGAACACCTGAGTCAATGAGATAGCTACACAGTTGGTGTTATCACAGAGTTTACAACCTGAGTATTCTGGTAGGGGCTCAACCTCACTAACCTGCCAGATGTGTCTATAGTCAAGGCGAATTCGCCTAATGACTATATCACATTGCCTGGTCCGGTTACTGTGCTGACCATACAAATACCTATTATTACACAATTTGTCACAGCTTTTAATACTGTAACTTTCAGGTCTCTGGGTATTTCTTAGTTCTTCTAAATCTGAATAAATTTCCTTAATTTGTATATTTCTAATAATTGCATTAGATAGTCCAAAGTCATAATCATTTTTTTCTTTCCTGCAAGCCTCATTGGTCAATCGATCTACAAAGTCATGTTTTCCAACTCCAACATGGGATGGTATTCACACAAATTTTATTCAATAGTTATTATCATTGGCAAAAGTTACATTTTACATTACAAGCTACTCCAGACATAAATTGTGATGGATTATTTAAGGACTGCAGAGCACTTTTAGAGTCACAGAAAATAACTCCACCACCAATGAGCTCAAGGTACTCAGTGGCTAGATAAATACCCAATAGTTCAGTCTGTGTCGCTTTCCCAGTTGTTCAATCTCTGTGTACTAGACATGATCATTTCATTCCCTTTATATACTGCATATGCACAACCAGTTCTACCAGTGCCTAACTGCACAGAGCTATCAGTAAAGGCAGAGGATTCAGTCGGTTTGAGATTTTGAAGATGACTGTCAATAGCTTTTAATGTTATTCATCTCATAGTTTCTGTGTTAAACATTTCTTTTACACTGATGGGGGTATAATGCAGAGACCTGCACGTCTTTCCAAAGGGGATTATAGTGAACAGTTTTATCAGGATTAAGAGACACATTCAGTTTCAGAAGATTATAGGCACAACAACTAAGCCACACGCTGTAATGAGCTTTTTGCGGCGGACTGAAGGAACAGTCAGAATTGTTTAGAATGGATCTCAATTCAATTTGAATAGAGCTGGGGGGACCATTATTTTTCAAAGTTTTGGCGCAAAACATAGTACTAAGTAGAACTATTCTTTCGTAAATGGAAGGAAATTTTATTTCCTTTCTTATGCTAACAATTCAGACAGTTCTAGGACAACCCAGGATGATGCGCATGACATATTTTTGTACTACATCTAGGCCTTGTAATTGTTTAGGAGAAAAATTAAGAAGATGCAAGGCAAAATAATCAAGAACAGATCTTATACACATATATATATGCCCACAAGAGTTTTGAGAGGTTTAAGACGATCAACAAGTTTCTTGCGCAGGTTGCTGATGAGGTTTGTATCATTAACCTCGACTTTAATATATTTATAAAACTCCCAAGTCTCCACGGGTGCTCCATTAATAGTATAGTTAACATGAAGAGAATGGGGAATAAGAACCCTTGTTTTATCAATAAATTATGAGGCCACATTCTACTACTTTCTTGGAGAATGTATCAAGTAGTTCTTGTAACCTTCGTTTACTGTGTGCCATAATACAAATATCGTCAGCATAACATATAACAGTTTCAGTAAGTTGTACAGGTATGTTATGGATAAGTTTGTGCACAAGTATATTGAAGAGCATAGGGCTTATGACACCACCTTAAGGTGTGCCTAGTAAAAATGCATCTGTTCTTGTAGTTTTAACTCCTTTAAATAAGACACTAGCACGTTTGTTGGATAGACAGCTCTTTATCAAACTCAGAAAATTACCTTTGATTCCAAATTCAGCAAGTTGCTTTAATATTATTTCTCCATACGCTACATCGAAAGCTGACTTTAGGTCAATAAAGGCTGCCTGTGTCCATCCATGGAGTTTACAAAATATTCAGAACAAAATATACAAAATATGACACGATTGAGAACAATTCTCTCCAAGAATTTACACATGCAAGATGTAAGGGAAATGGGTCTGAATTTTTGAGAGTTAGGTTTAGGAATTGGTAACATGAGACTTTGTGTCCATTTCTTTGACAAGATATCATGTGAGAGGCTGGTATGATAGAGGTCAAGCAGAGGGTGGCTAGGGACATCATTCAGTAAGCTCAAGGTATTATAAGTTATACCATCCTCACCAGGGGCAGTTTGTTTAGGTTTCCCTAATGATGATGTCAATTCAAAAGGGGTTATATCAAACTGATCAGTTAAATCTGGTGAGGAACGTGCTATTTCAATATTAAAGTTTTTGTTAACGTTGGTATTATTTATATGCTGCTGTATATCTGGGGGAAAGGAAGAAATTTGTGAGACACTAGACCATTTAGTTAGGAGCATGTCAGCATATTCTGCAGGAGTATGATGAAGCTGAACTGGTGGTTGAAGGTTTGGTAGTTTTTAATTTTGTTCCATATTTCCGATAATGTTGTAGTTCTATTGATACCAGCTTGTAGGAATTGTTCCCAATAAGTGTTCTTATCTTGACGCTTAAGCTCGCGAAAATCTCTGTTGGCATTGAGGAATGTTAGTAAATTGTCAGGTGTTTTGTCTGGTTTATAAGAGCCAACAAGCTGAAGCACTTTAGCTCTCTCTGCAATAATAATAGGATCCTCTGTCCATGAGGAAGAACGAGTGTTCTTTTTTTTCTTTAATATAACCCAGGTATCATAATAACTGGTAATGATACTGACAAGATCATTGTAAAAGTGGTCCACTGATACAGGTGTATACCCAGTGTACCAATTGTGAACATAAACCTTGAAGTGCAGTTTAAGATTGCCTGGAATGTTAATTTTAACCCTAGGATACATAACATAGCTGTGTTACCTGGAGGTCTCGGTAGCATGTCTGCTTTAAGTACACTACATCATACATATATGTTATACAGTAGGAAATGGTTATTTGCATTTTGTAATTTGAATTTTTGATAATGTATATTATCTCTCCTGTGATTTTTAATTAGTTTACAGTAAACCAGTTACAATACTGTTGTTGTATGCTATATACCCAAGTATCCTGGGTGGAACTTTTAAGAAAGTTGTGGACGTATATGGTTCCTGGAAACAAATCACGTCCGCGTCTTTCATTTTAGCATACAAGATTACGTCATTTATTACTGTCAAGTTAAACACTTCGAATGTTCCTAGAAAGAAACTTTATTGTTTTTGTTTGATGAGCCAGGGTTAAGTATGGAAGGAATTAAGGTAACATTTAAGCTCGTTAAACACTTGGACAACATAACCAACTTTGTCCCTTATTACGTTGTGGGTCATAATAATATTATTATGTTGTTGTCAGTTGATAGATTGTCTCTTCCAGACAACCCATCAAACCTAAACCTCTGTAGAATGCTTACACTTTAATTGGGAGATCACCCTGCATGCTTCTTGCTTTTGGAGAGAGGTTCAGCATCACATATTTAGGGGATACAGCTCCAACACAAACCTCGTTGTCATGTGCACACACCCACTTGTGCCGCCGTGACTCCCCACTCGCTCCTCTGTTGGTATGATCTCCTCAACACCCTTCTCGTTTGAATCATTATTCTGTACTACCCTGTCCACCGTTGTGGTGCTTTCTCTCTCTCTCTCTCTCTGTGTTCTGCTTTATGGGAAGCCTCACTAGGACAAGGGCAAACACCTGTTCATAACACACATTTAATAACAACACATAACATATATTAAAGCACTCACATACAATATACAAGTATATAAACTTCATCACCTTATGATATTATAACCTGGTTGCAAACCAATACCAGCAGGATTCTATTAGTTACTAATACCAAGTGGTAGCACAACTTCTGGCTTGCCACTTATGCTACCAACCTCACCAAGCGAGATAAACCTTGTAAAACAATTACAGCACTAACAACTTCACATAGAGGGTTAAACCTTGTAAAACAAATATTATATATATATATAATATATATATTATATATATATATATATATATATATATATATATATATATATATATATATATATATATATATATATATATATATATATATATATATATATATATATATGTCGTCCCTAGTAGCCAGAACGCACTTCTCAGCCTACTATGCAAGGCCCGATTTGCTTAATAATCCAAGTTTTCCTGAATTAATATATTTTCTCTATTTTTTTTCTTATGAAATGATAAAGCTACCCATTTCATTATGTATGAGGTCAATTTTTTTTATTGGAGTTAAAATCAACGTAGATATATGACCGAACCTAACCAACCCAACCTAACCTAACCTAACCTATCTTCATAGGTTAGATTAGGTTAGGTAGCCGAAAAAGTTAGGTTAGGTTAGGTTATGTAGGTTAGGTAGTCGAAAAAACATTAATTCATGAAAACTTGGCTTATTAGGCAAATCGGGCCTTGCATAGTAGGCTGAGAAAAGTGCGTTCTGGCTACTAGGTACGACATATATATATATATTATATATATATATATATACAACTTTAGAACACTTTCCCACCAGGAGACTCGAACCCTAGCCAGCACAGAAGCCTTCCAGCAACTGGCATAACAGGTACGCCTTAACCCTCTGCACCACCGCTCAGACCCTTAAAAGAGATGGTAATTTCGGAGTATTTAAATCCCCCAAAGATCAACACCTCCCAAGAGCACCAGAGCAAGTGAGGGGTCATTTAGACGTTAATTTCATCAAGTCCCTGTTAATATGGGAAGACACAGTGTCTCTGCTTAAGGCACAACTCTCCTAAACACGAGAGTTAAGTATACAACTTTAGAACACTTTCCCACCAGGAGACTCGAACCCTAGCCAGCACAGAAGCCTTCCAGCAACTGGCATAACAGGTACGCCTTAACCCTCTGCACCACCGCTCAGACCCTTAAAAGAGATGGTAATTTCGGAGTATTTAAATCCCCCAAAGATCAACACCTCCCAAGAGCACCAGAGCAAGTGAGGGGTCATTTAGACGTTAATTTCATCAAGTCCCTGTTAATATGGGAAGACACAGTGTCTCTGCTTAAGGCACAACTCTCCTAAACACGAGAGTTAAGTATACAACTTTAGAACACTTTCCCACCAGGAGACTCGAACCCTAGCCAGCACAGAAGCCTTCCAGCAACTGGCATAACAGGTACGCCTTAACCCTCTGCACCACCGCTCAGACCCTTAAAAGAGATGGTAATTTCGGAGTATTTAAATCCCCCAAAGATCAACACCTCCCAAGAGCACCAGAGCAAGTGAGGGGTCATTTAGACGTTAATTTCATCAAGTCCCTGTTAATATGGGAAGACACAGTGTCTCTGCTTAAGGCACAACTCTCCTAAACACGAGAGTTAAGTATACAACTTTAGAACACTTTCCCACCAGGAGACTCGAACCCTAGCCAGCACAGAAGCCTTCCAGCAACTGGCATAACAGGTACGCCTTAACCCTCTGCACCACCGCTCACACCCTTAAAAGAGATGGTAATTTCGGAGTATTTAAATCCCCCAAATATACTAATATATATATATATATATATATTAGTATATTTTGGTAGCAGTCTTTCCTGTAGACATATATTATTAAATATGACCGAAAAAGTAAGATTAATAATTCTAACACGAATTTTCTCAATCTTTCGTACATTACGCTTCACTGTTGGAGGTAAATCAAAAATCAATTCTCCAAAATTCATTTTTATTTCTAGTCTGACGCGACATGGGCGCGTTTCGTAAAACTTATTACATTTTCAAAGACTTTAGTTCACAAATACACAACTGAATAGAACTTACGTATCTCCGATTTTATATCTACATTTGAGTGAGGTGGAAGGGGTGATGTGGCATTAACACAAGACAGAACAAAATGTGGTATTAATAAGGTATTAATTTCATCAACACAAGACAGAACAAGAGTATTAATAGGGTATTAATTTCATCAACACAAGACAGAACACGAAACAATGGATATTGAATAGAAGTGTTTGTAGAAAGCCTATTGGTCCATATTTCTTGATGCTTCTATATTGGAGCGGAGTCTTGAGGTGGGTAGAATATAGTTGTGCAATAATTGGCTGTTGATTGCTGGTGTTGACTTCTTGATGTGTAGTGCCTCGCAAACGTCAAGCCGCCTGCTATCGCTGTATCTATCGATGATTTCTGTGTTGTTTACTAGGATTTCTCTGGCGATGGTTTGGTTGTGGGAAGAGATTATATGTTCCTTAATGGAGCCCTGTTGCTTATGCAAGGCAGGGTAAGGCAGGTCCTAGTCAATAACGGCTTCTCCAATGGTTTCGTCGAAGACATCATAAGAAGGAAAGTGAAAAGCCATGCAACCTCTGAAGAGACAACTAACACAACACCTATACCCCCTATTAGACTATTTTACAGGAACTTCTTTTCCACAGCTCATAAAACGGAGGAAAGGGTCCTGAAAGATATTGTTAATAGAAACGTTATCCCTACAGACAAAAATCAGAGGATACAACTGACGATTTACTATAAAACCAGAAAAACGGCCAGCCTACTCATGAGAAACTCTCCAGACACAAAACAGAACGCTTTAAAAGAGACTAACGTCGTCTATGCCTTCAAATGCCCACTTGGGGACTGTAAGCTCCAAAAAACCCAGTATATAGGCAAGACAACAACATCTCTTTCTAGGCGTTTAACGTTGCATAAGCAACAGAGCTCCATTAAGGAACATATAATCTCTTCCCACAACCAAACCATCGCCAGAGAAATCCTAGTAAACAACACAGAAATCATCGATAGATACAGCAATAGCTGGCGGCTTGACGTTTGCGAGGCACTACACATCAAGAAGTCAACACCAGCAATCAACAGCCAATTATTGCACAACTATATTCTACCCACCTCAAGACTCCGCTCCAATATAGAAGCATCAAGAAATAGGGACCAATAGGCTTTCTACAAACACTTCTATTCAATATCCATTGTTTCGTGTTCTGTCTTGTGTTGATGAAATTAATACCCTATTAATACTCTTGTTCTGTCTTGTGTTGATGAAATTAATACCCTATTAATACCACATTTTGTTCTGTCTTGTGTTAATGCCTCATCACCCCTTCCACCTCACTCAAATGTAGATATAAAATCGGAGATACGTAAGTTCTATTCAGTTGTGTATTTGTGAACTAAAGTCTTTGAAAATGTAATAAGTTTTACGAAACGCGCCCGTGTCGCGTCAGACTAGAAATAAAAATGAATTTTGGAGAATTGATTTTTGATTTACCTCCAACAGTGAAGCGTA